>NC_036844.1:7662321-7665792 GCF_002910315.2 Salvelinus sp. IW2-2015 | reverse complement strand
CTATAGAAACTAGAAAGTGTTTTCTATCCAATAATAACAATAATATGCATATTGTACGATCAAGAATTTAGCACGAGGCAGTTTAATTTGGAGACCAAAATATGCTAATGCGGAACAGCACCCCCTATAGTTCCAAGACCCCTTCATTTTGGCACTAAACTATCTCATTATACAGTACTGTATACTTTCATAAATGTTTTCACTGATACCAGGGGCCGTCAGATGAGGCTTCTGGGCATCCTAGAGCAAAACGGAGAACTTTCAGTAGAGTGGCAATAATACTTTTGTAGACCAAACAAATGTTCGGGTTCTACMGAAGTTTTTGTGAGAAGACCGATTTTCGGGATATCTCATGGTCTGACAAACAMCACTCTAGCTCTGCCACCTTTCACTGCAGATGCGGAAGGGCGATATCAGTGGATGAGGTAKATTGAGACGCAGCCCATGCAAAAAATATATCTTTAGCTTWAACAGACAGATTTTATGGGGATTTTTGTATTATGTTAATTAGATTTCTGCTAGATCGCGGAAATTGTAGGCTAAGGGTTAACAATTCACAGAGAGAACTTCACAACTTCACGAGTCAAATCACCGACTGTAAAACATAATCCTATGAAGTGCCAATCMCCCTGGGGGAAATAAATCAAAATCAGAACATTTGTCCCTCAAAATCTCAGCATTTTGTCTTCTTCCACTAATGACACACACACACACACAGACACACACACTTATTTTCTTCCGATAATGACTCAAAGCTTCTCTTCAGAAACCGCCATCCCGCCCATCAACTGTCACACTCAGACATGGCTTAAAGTTACATTGTTGGAGTAATTGCAAGCATACAGCCGTGAGGCTCAGGCTCTGTCTGGGAACCTTTTAATTAAGTGGTSCAGGGAGGAATCCACCATGAGAACACACAGATGCATCCAATAGAACACATCCTAGAACACAAAATAGAGAACACTATWTTCATATTTAAAGGCCTAGTGCAGTCAAAACTTGATTTTTCTGTGTTTTATATACAGTACCGGTAAAAAGTTTGGACACACCTACCCATGCAAGGGTTTTTCTTTATTCTTACTGTTTTCTACAGTAATAATAGTGAAGACATCAAAACTATGAAATGACACATGGAATCATGTAGTAAACAAACAAGTATTAAACAAATCTAAATATATTTTAGATTTTAGATTCTTCAAAGTAGCCACCCTTTGCCTTGATGACAGMTTTGCACACTCTTGGCATTCTCTCAACCAGTTTCACGTGGAATGCTTTTCCAACAGTCTTGAAGGAGTTCCCACGTATGCTGAGCACTTGTTGGCTGCTTTTCCTTCACTCTGTGATCCAACTCATCCCAAACCATCTCAATTATGTTGAGGTCAAGTGATTGTGGAGGCCTGGTCATCTGATTCAGCACTCCATCACTCTCATTCTTGGTCAAGTAGTCCTTACACAGCCTGAATGTGTGTTGGGTCATTGTTCTTTTGAAAAACAATTGATAGTCCCACTAAGCATAAATCAGATGAGATGGCATTTTACTGCAGAATGCTGTGGTAGCCATGCTGGTTAAGTGTGCCTTGAATTCTAAATAAATCACTGACAATGTCACCAGCAAAGCACCCCCACACAATCACACCTCCTCCTCCATGCTTCACGGTGGGGTGGGAACCACACATGCAGAGATCATCCGTTCACCTACTCTGCGTCTCACAAAGACATTGCGGCTGGATACAAAAATCTCAAATTTGGACTCATCAGACCAAAGGACAGATTTCCACCAGTCTAATGTCCATTTCTCGTGTTTCTTGGCCCAAGCAAGTCCCTTCTTATTATTGCTGCCCTTTAGTAGTGGTTTCTTTGCAGCAATTCAATCATGAAGGCCTGATTCACGTCGTCTCCACTGAACAGTTGATGTTGAGATGTGTCTGTTACTTGAATTCTGTGAAACCTTTATTTGGGTTGTAATTTCTGAGGCTGGTAACTCTAATTTATCCTCTAAAGCAGAAGTAGCTCTGGGTCTTCCTTTCCTGTGGCGGTCCTCATGCGAGACAGTTTCATCATAGCGCTTGATGGTTTATGCGACTGCACTTGAAGTTCTTGAAATGTTCCAGATTGACTGACATTCATGTCTTAAAGTAATGATGGACAGTCGTTTCTCTTTGCTTATTTGAGTTGTTCTTGCCAGAATATGGACTTGGTCTTTTACAAAATAGGGCTATCTTCTGTATACCATCCCACCTTGTCACAAAACAACTGTTTGGCTCAAACACATAAAGAAGGAAAGAAATTCCACAAATGAGGTTTCAATAATTCTGTGACATTGTGAAAATGATGATAATGCCCTTTTAGCGAAAGACCGCCTGAAATTTCTGCCGTTTTGGGGATGGAGTTTTTGCATCACCAGGCGGTAAATTAGTTGTAGACCAATAAGAAAGAGAGTTCGAAACCTCTCTGCCGATAACATCGAGTTTTCCGTGTTCCCCTCCCTACTCAAACGGCTCCCAGACAGTCCTAGCAAAAATCCATATCTGGATATAGGATATTCTCCGTATTGGAACAGTTTCTACATGCATTATATCCAGTTTTCAGAAATCTGCCTGCTACCGTATCCAGGGAGACAGTTGGGGTGAGATACATTCAAGACACGCACTTGATGAATGTGCACCTGCTACATTTTTCTAGAATATTCTAACCCGGAAAGGGTGTCAACATGCTGACATATCGAAGCCTTTATGTTTAGGCATGACAAAATCCACTATTTTCAGCAATGTATCATATTTGTAGTCATTACCTGATCATTTATGTATCTGTTTTCCCCCCCAAAAATCATCAAATCGATAGATATGTTTACATGATATGTAAAATCATCCTAGTATGTCTGATCGAAAATGGGCTAAATCCAAATCATGAAATGTCCAGCGCCCAAATTATTTCATCTGTCAGGTGCCGAAAATCATTGTCCTTCTTCACATCAACGTGACATATCTAAGTATACATACACACCATATTCAGTAGTAGCTTATACAAGGTATTTAAAGGCAAACATTGTCATATTTAATCGAAGTTTCTATTTCCAAAGCACATCTATGCTATTTCTGTAAAAGAAAATCCTGAGCTCCAATCATGCTTTCTGTAAAGATGCAAATGCAGGACAATCTTTGTCATCATTTATTTAATTTATTTAACAGAAAACACAAGTTGCACATCCTCAATACCCCTGCCTGCGCTGTTTTTAGGAATGACGGATGCAGATTGGGTCAATCAGCGGTGGTCCCTCGCAGTACAGACCAAACGTGGTGGTAGTGTTGGTCTTGATCCACTCCAAACTGTGTATGCATAAATCATGAATAAAACATGTGTAGTTATTGCAAGAAAATATTGTAATTTCACATAACCATACCACAAGGTAGGTACTCTACCGGCTTCTTCATGACAAGAAAACTGGAACAAGCTAAGCTAGCTCTAAGTTGT
>NC_036844.1:7633879-7661576 GCF_002910315.2 Salvelinus sp. IW2-2015 | reverse complement strand
TAACTTTTAACAAGGCACTCCTGTTAATTGAAATGCATTCCAGGTGACTACCTCATGAAGCTGGTTGAGAGACTGCGAAGAGTGTGCAAAAGCTTCATCAAGGCAAAGGGTGGCTACTTTGAAGAACCTCAAATATAAAATCTATTTTGATGTGTTAAACACTTTTGTGTTTACTACATGATTCCATATGTATTAGTTCATAGTTTTGATGTCTACAATATTATTCTACAATGTAGAAAATAGTAAAAATAAAGAAAAACCCTGGAATGAGTAGGGTGTAATTTGTTTACTGTGAAATAGCATTGTATCTGGTCAAACAAAATTGTTTACAAAAGTTTACTAAGGGTTGGAACAGGGTGATTGGTCGGTTGTTTGAGCCAGYAAAGGGTGCTTCGCTATTCTTGRGAAGCGGAATTWMTTTTGCTTTCCTCCATGCCTGAGGKCACACACCTTCCTGTAGGCTTTGATTGAATAGCTGGCAAATAGGAGTGGCAATATACATAATCAYATTAAGACATTATACATTTGTTATAATGTTGTAATATTGTTGAATTGTTGTAATATCAGTGTATTACGGTATTATAAATGTAGATATGTAGTAGCATAGTGGGGTAATACTGTTTTGTTAATTTTTTTGTGATGTAATTGCCTTAATATTGTTTGGACCCCAGGAAGAGTAGCTGGTGCCTTGGCAAAAGCAGCTAATGGGGATCCTCAATAAACACAAAATGTATGTTTTTACATAATAATGGGGTTTGACATAAGGGGACAGAGATGATGTGTCCATCAATCATGTCAGAGTACATTGTGACTGCTGAGGAAGCAAGTTACATGATCACCTCTACCTTTCTCCCTCAAGAGCTCTAAGGCCAAATGCACCCTATTCCTTCTGTAGTACACTACTTTTGACCAGGKCCCATTGGGCTCTGGTCAAAAGTAGTGCACTATAGGAAAATACGGTGCAATTTGTGATGCATCCATCCAGTACATACACTTAMAGACTAGCTTTTCCTCCCATCAGTCAAACAGGATAGATCCAGCAGAGAGACCAGCCAGGGAATAATTTCTCCTGACACCTGAGTATTACTAACTTCCTATCCATTGTAGATGTAACACAAATTCCAATCGGAGAATGAAGAGAAACCGATGACAGGTCTTTGAAATGTCAGAGAGTATTACTGACTGTCTCTGGAGGGAGGAAGCGTTTAAATCATATGGTCTGGGAGCAGGAAAGTATGGATTTTTACTAGGAGGAAGGAGGAGAGCAGTGCTCTGTGGCTTTGTTGGTCATAATCTCTGTTTAGTTCTTTCAGACRGAGAAATAGGCTGGGGAATGTGTGGTAATATGTTATTCTAACGCAACAGCCCCTGGTCTTGTATCTGTTTGAATATGTGAGCCTTTGTCCAGGAAGACCATACTACATTACCTGTAAGGTCACGTTGTTCAATCTTTASCCTCTGGGTACTCTGTCTCTCTGTTTCTATTATTCTGAGTTGTCTCTGCCTGGACTGGAGAGAGGTTTCTGTTGTTTGTGTAAAAACATATTTTTTTTATTCAAGTCGAAGTCCCCCAATCCTGTGTTTCTCACAAAACCAGGGTCACAGTGTTTCTTCTTCCTCCATATTGATTACAACCCAACCGTGTCCCATCTGTGGTCCGCTAGGGGGGCATGCCTGGGCTAGCCTTCCACATGCCTGTTTGTCTGTTTTCCTTTGGCCCTCCAAACAAAACAAGACCCCTCCGTCTCCGAAGGGTCGCCAGGACGATACACACAGAGAAACACACCAGTAGGACGCAGGGACACAGTGCTGCCAGGTCAGAAATGTGTCTGTGTAGAGGTAGGGGGAGGATGGGAGTGGGGTTGGAATAGCAGGGGGAGGGGGAGAGTAAACAAAACATGAAGAAGAAAAATAAGAAGAGTGCTTGGCTTTCTGGTGATACTTAATCGAGTCAGATTGTTGCACACACACACACACACACACAAGCAAATACACACACACACACACACACACACACATAAGCAAACACAGCTTTCTGTCTGCGGCTGTTTCCCATTAACTGATGTTAAAAGAAAGAAACATTGTCTCAGATGTTAGAGGATAAAAGTCTGCCTTAGTTGGCACAGTAATACTCACAGATAGTACTGCATTGTTTTATTAGAGTCTAAGAGAAAACTACACTGTAACAAATTGCTGTAGATTTACAGCAAGACTTTCACAGTTAGCTACTGTTATTCTAGATTACAGTACAGTACTGAAAAGAGCAATGCATTATGGGGGCTCGATTGTTGTCATTTTACAATACAAATTTACAGTAACGTACTGTATTACCTGTTTTGCTGTATATTTACAGCAGCATAGTGTGAATTATGGTGCACTGTGGGAAAATGTTGTGGGTGGCAAAATAATCTCTGTAGCATTAACATATTTTGAGGCGTGCCTTGTAGTAGGCTATATTTGTTGCACCCATTACTGAGAATGCTGTATCTAACAGAATACAGTATCATACTTTTTGTTGTTGTTGTATTTGTCATGTAAATCTGCAGTAATTTATTTGCTACTGTTCTGCCAGTAATTTACTCTAATTCAGTACCACAGAATATGGTACAATACTATGATTTGTAACTCTAAAMACCTTTTCCTGTCAATCTACAGTCATTTACTGTCTACTGTACTGCCAATAATTTACTGTAATTCAGTACCACCCCCACAGAATACTGTACCATACTGTAATTTTGGAGTGCCAAAAGTATTTTGTGGTTGCGTGGTGTTATTGCGGCTCATTGACACATTTTGAGGTGTGCCTTGTAAGAGGTTATACTTGTTGCACCCATTAGTGAGAGTGCCTTCTAGGTAACAGAGCAGAGTTGCAGCAATTCTCAAAAAATGTATTGGTTCTGTTTTTAGCCATGTTCTTTTGATGTGTTCTCCATTGTAGTCACTGYCAGTTTAAAAGCTTTTGTTAAGGCCTCTACAAGTGTAAATGATATAAAACAAATATTCATTGGTACGCTGTAATATATAATTACATATTCACTGTTAGCAATTGCTGTAATTGTATTACAATACAATTTAAAAAATAAAGTACCTCATACAATGGGTGGGTCTAATCCTGAATGCTGATTTGTTAAAACCGCATTGCAGCAGGTGTCTGTTCCAGAAGTTTACCGCTGGCTAAATCCATGAAGTTAAAATGGCTATTTACTCTGTTCCATCTGACTGCGCAATCCACTGTCCCATCAGCCCAGGCAGGTACTTTATAAACTTGATCTCCACTATGAAAAGCATCTAGACATTATCTCACGTTTCTTTTAGACTATCATTTTATTTACAGTGGAGATTTGTATAAGCCTTGCTTTGCTGTGTGTCCGACATTTGCAACATTGTTTCAATATTCAAATTCAATCTCCAGCTGTCCCATAGTCATGGACGTGTTGGGAGTCGGGACGAGACAGACAGGCAGGCAGCGTTTCTCAGCCAGTCGAAGTCATGAATCAGCTAGCATCATTTTTTAGAAATGTCAATTGAAAAAAGGTCAAACAAAATTAAGTGCAGCTAGTTTGCAGGCTTTCCAGCTACAGTTTTAAGTGATTGTGTTACTGTAGCTGTGTTGTTGGCTAGCTACTCTGAACAACAGTGTCCTGATGAGTGAGCACATTGTCTATGCCAGGCGAAATCGCGCCTCATTAACTCATTGTTGTGGAAGTATCCAAATAAATGTCACTAGAAAACAGCTTAAACAAATGCAGCTACTTTGCTGTTATTCTGGCTGCACTTTTTGATATGACCGTAAGTTAGCCGAGGTCGGCTAGCTAGCAAGCAAGGTATAAGAACRTTGCCAACCAGTATAGCAAATGGAACATTTAGAACGAATGACTGGGCCATGTCCATAGATACAGAACAAAAAGATTGAACAAATGGGTTGCGTCTCTATCACCCGAACCGATAGAACGAACTACCAGCCAGCTTGGGTAGCAACCCTAGATTTGTTTCTGGACTATATCTTGTGAAAGGATGAAATAGTATGAATAAATTCATCAAATAATGTTAAGGAAAATATGTCAATCATTATTTGAATAATGCCATCCAAGCAAAAACACCCGTGCCAAAATATCTTCCAAACACCGGCTTCTCTGGCATTTTCACTTAATTATACCATGGCATTGTTGAATACTTGTTTCTGATTGGCTTGAAGGGCATTCTAGAGCGTGCATTATTTCCCTATAGCGTACGGTATATTTGCTCAGTAGAATTCAAAGGTTATAGTTCATTCTCAGTGGTGTAAAGAACTTAAGTAAAAATACTTGAAAGTACTACTTAAGTAGTTTTTTTGGTATCTGTACTTTACTATTTATATTTTTCACAACTTTTACTTTTACTTCACTACATTCCTAAATAATATAATGTACTTTTTATTCCATACATTTTCCCTGACACACAAAAGTACTTACATTTTGAATGCTTAACAGGACAGGACATTTTTCCAATTCACGCACATATCAAGAGAACATCCCTGGTCATCACTACTGCCTATGATCTGGCGGATTCACTAAACACAAACGCTTCATTTGTAAATTATGTTGTTGGAGCGTGCCCCTGACTATCCATGAAATAAAACAAGAAAATTGTGCAGTCTGGTTTGCCCAAAATAAGGAATTTGAAATTATTTATAATTTTACTTTTGATACTTGAAATTAGCATTACTTTTGATTCTTAAGTATATTTTCAWTCAAATACTTTTAGACTTTTAATCAAGTAGTATTTACTGGGTGACTCACTTTTACTTGAGTCATTTTCAATTAAGGTATCTTTACTTTTACTCAAGTATGACAATTGGGTACTTTTTCCACAACTGTTCATTCTTACTTGTTCTTTTTTTGTGCTGCTTTTGAAACCAAATGTCAAATCGAAAACATTATTTATAAAAAAAAAAATGATTTAACCTTTATTAAACTAGGCAAGTCAGTTAAGAACAAATTCTAATTTACAATGCCGGCCTACCAAAAGGCAAAAGGAGGAAGGGGGCTGGGATTAAAAATAAAAATACATTAAATAAAAATATTGGGCAAAACACATCACGACAAGAGAGACAACACGACATAAAGAGAGACCTAAGACAACAACATAGCATGCCACCAACACAACATGACAACAACATGGTAGCAACACAAAATGGCAGCAGCACAACATGGTAGCAGCACAAAACAGGGTTCAAACGTTATTGAGCACAGAMAACAGMACAAAGGGCAAGAAGGTAGAGATAACAATACATCATGCAAAGCAGCCACAACKGTCARTAAGAGTGTCCATGATTGAGTCTCTGAATAAAGAGATTGAGATAAAACTGTCCAGTTTGAGTGTTTGTTGCAGCTCGTTCCAGTCGCTAGCTACAGAGAACTGAATAGACRAGCRACCCAGGGATRTGTGTGCTTTRGGGACCTTTAACAGAATGTGACTGGCAGAACGGGTGTTGTATTTGGAGGATGAGAGTTGCAGTAGATATCTCAGATAGGGGGGAGTGAGGCCTAAGAGGGTTTTATAAATAAGCATCAACCAGTCGGTCTTGCGACGGGTATACAGAGATGACCAGTTTACAGAGGAGTGTAGAGTGCAGTAATGTGTCCTATAAGGAACATTGGTGGCAAATTTGATGGCCGAATGGTAAAGAACATCTAGCTGCTCAAGATCACCCTTACCTGCCAATCTATAAATTACGTCTCCATAATCTAGCATGGTCATCTGAATCAGGGTTAGTTTGGCAGCTGGGGGGAAAGAGGAACGATTACGATAGAGGAAACCAAGTCTAGATTTAACTTTAGCCTGCAGCTTTGATATGTGCTGAGAGGAGGACAGTGTACTGTCTAGCCATACTCCCAAGTACTTGTATGAGGTGACTACCTCAAGCTCTAAACCCTCAGAGGTAGTAATCACACCTGTGGGGAAAGGGGCATTCTTCTTAACAAACCACATGACATTTGTTTTGGAAGTGTTCATAACAAGGTTAGGGCTAGAAAAAGCTTTGTTGTAGAGAATTTAACACAAAATCCGGGGAGAGCCAGCTGAGTATATGTATCATGTATCATCTGTATATAAATGGATGAGAGAGCTTCCTACTGCCTGAGCTATGCTGTTGATGTAAATTGAGAAGATTGTTGTGCCTAGAATCAAGCCTTGGGGTACACCCTTGGTGACAGGCAGTGGCTGAGACAGCAGATGTTCTGACTTAATACACTGCACTCCTTGAGAAAGGTAGCTGGTAAACCAGGCCAAATACCCCTCAGAGACACCAATACTCCTTAGCCGGCCCAAAAGAATGGAATGGTCTACCGTATCAAAAGCTTTGGCCAAGTCAATAAAAATAGCAGCACAACATTGCGTAGAATCAAGGGCAATGGTGACATCATTGAGGACCTTTAAGGTTGCAGTGACACATCCATAACCTGAGCGGAAACCAGATTGCATAACAGAGAGAATACTTTTGACATCAAGAAAGCCAGTCAGTTGATTGATTGACGTGTTTTTCCAACACTTTTGATAAACAGAGCAAAATAGAAATAGGCCTATAACAGTTAGGACCAGCTTGATCTCCATCTTTAAATAAAGGACGAATCGTGGCTGCCTTCCAAACAATGGGAACCTCCCCAGAGAGGAGAGACAGGTTAAAAAGATCAGAGATAGGCTTGGTGAATATAGGGGGAGCAACCTTAAAGAAGAAAGGGTCTAAACCATCTGACCCAGATGCTTTTTTGGGGTCAAGTTTAAGGAGCTCYTTTAGCACCTCGGACTCAGTGACCGCCTGCAGGGATAAACTTTGTAGCGGGGCAGAGGAAAAAAGAGGGAGGAGCATCGGGGCTAATCGTATTATAAGGGATGGGAAATTAGGAAATSTTGGATGGGCAAGGAGGCATGGCTGAGTCAAAGAGGAATCCTGACTGAATGAAGTGGTGATTAAAAAGCTCAACCATGTGCTTCTTGTCAGTAACAACCACGTCTTCAACTTTAAGGGACATGGGCAGCTGTGAGGAAGAGGGTTTATTCTCCAAGTCTTTAACCGTTTTCCAGAACTTCTTGGGGTTACCCTTCAGATAGAGAACTGCTCGGTAAAGTAACTAACTTTGGCCTTCCGGATAACCTGAGTGCAYGTATTTCTCATTTGCCTGAATGAGAGCCAGTCAGTCTGAGTATGTGTGTGCCGAGCCTTTCGCTAAATGCAGTTCTTGAGGTGGAGTAACTCTGCAAGATCACAGTCGAACCAGGGTCTGAACCTGTTTTTAATTCACATTTCTTTATGGGGGCGTGTTTGTCAACAAGCATCTTTAACAGAGGGGATCAAGCTGACTCTATACCAATTTACAGAGGCCAGGTCATGAAGGGAGGCTTTTAGCAAGCGTCTATGAAAAATTWGGACAGGTCGTTTCACTGAGCAACCATTACGAACACAGGCTGAAAAACAGTGATCACTAAGGTCATTACAGAAAATACCAGACTGATACCTATCAGGATTATTTGTGAGGATAACATCAAGAAGAGTAGCCTTTTCTGGGTGTTTGAGTCATACCTTGTGGGATTGGTAATAATCTGAGAAAGATTTAGGGAGTCCCATTGCTTTAGGACAGTGGTCACCAACCTTTTCTAAGTCAAGGTCACTTTGAGTCAAAATGCATGCTGAGATCTATAGATCTGATTTTTTATTAACATGACTTAAGAAATGTACGCCTATGCAACAGTACTGTAGCAGTGAGGTTTGTGCAGTAAGCTATACGTCCAATACATTATCACCGCATACTGGCTTTGCTTGAATTTACCTGCCAATGCGTTGTTGTTCGSGACATTTTTTAAATGATTTTTCAAAATTTGCGGTAGGTTATATGATCACACCGGTAATAGATCCATTGTTCTATTACTTGTGAGGCACAGCTGAGTGAGCATAAATTAAAATATTTTGCTTTTTATTTTACTGGGCTGATGGGGCCTGCATCTGATGGTCAGTCTCAGCGGAGGGAGAGAGCAGCAGACTGAAGGTTCGTCTCTCAACATCCCTCCGCTCTCCCTTTCCTCCACTGATCAAAAAGGGACACCGTCTTCCAGCTGATGGCGWAACTCGAGTCGCACCGCATTATTTCTGCYTCRTGCACAAACTCATGTTGTTACTCCTATGAACAGAGRAAGTGAAATATTCCTTGATATTAAAAAAGACCAAAGCCGCTAATAATAACAACAACAACGCAAGTCTATAGATACACTTTCCAACTCATTCATTATTGCTGCAGTGCTTGTTGTAGCGCTGAGTGGAAATAGGAAGAACACACATTTTATGGCTTACAATAGTGTTGAATACAAAGTGTTGACAGTGCTGAGTAAAAACTTATACATGAACTCACTCATAAAAACAGCAGCTCTTTGCTGTATTCGTTGACAGTCTCTCTCTAGCAGTGGCAACTAGTGTATGCTAAATTATCAAAGAATGGTATTACCTTCTTTGGGATAGGTGGTGCGCTAGGTCAACAAATCTGTGAATGCAGAGCGCGAAATTCAAAATAAAAATTGTAATATTAACATAATGAATACAAGTGTTTACATCTTGTAGTATGTAGTATGTTCAATACCGGAGATAAATAACGAAGTGCGCGCCTCATCCACACACGCCACAAGACTACAGTCCAAAATGAGAGCCACCTTGAAAAACAACAACTACTAAGTCATTTTTCAAAAACAAGCCTGAAACCTTTCTAATGTCACGACGTCAAAGGGAGAGAGAGAGGACAAGGCGCAGCGTGTAAAAATACATCTTCTCTTTATTTAAGAGATGAACGAACGAAGCAAAACAACAAATAGACGACCGTGAAGCTATCAGAACAAAATGCAAACATGCAACCTAGACACAGACAAGACACAGACCTAGACAATGACCCAACAAACCTGATGCCTATGGCTCAAAATATGTCTCAATCAGAGACAAATGAAAGACATCTGTCTCTGATTGAGAACCACTCAGGCAACCATAGACATATAGAAACATCACTAACCATAGACATACCTAGAAACATTCACTCAACACAAACCCATAACTAAACCCAACACCCCTTTTCCATAAAACACCCGAAACGAGACAAAACACAAACATTCCCCATGTCACACCCTGACCTAACTAAATAATAAAGAAACAAAGATAAACTAAGGCAGGAGGTGACATCTAAAGACTGTTGACATCTAGTGGAAGCATAGGAACTGCAATCTGGGAGGTAATTCCTTTGAAACTCCCATAAAAAGCATTTGAATGGGCTGTGACTAAAAAAAAAAATCCAGATGCATTCTACTCAGGTTTTGCTGCCATATAGTTCTGTTATAACCAAGACATTATTTAGCAGTTTTCAAAAAAGTATTTAGTCAGCCACCAATTGTGCAAGTTCTCCACTTAAAAAGATGAGAGAGGGCTGTAATTGTCATCAATACTTCAACTATGAAGACAAAATGAGAAAAAATCCAGAAAATCACATTGTAGGATTTTTAATGAATTTATTGCAAATTATGGTGGAAATAAGTATATTGGTCATAACAAAGTTTATCTCAATACTTTGTTATATACCTTTGTTGGCAATGACAGAGGTCAAACATTTTTGTAAGTCTTCACAAGGTTTCACACACTTTGCTGGTTATTGTGCCATTCTCCATGTAGATCTCCTCTAGAGCAGTGATGTTTTGGGCTGTTGCTGGCAACACGGACTTCAACTCCTCCAAAGATTTTATGGGTTAAGATCTGGAGACTGCTAGGCCACTCCAGGACCTTGAAATGCTCTTACGAAGCCACTCCTTCGTTGCCGGCGGTGTGTTTTGGGTCATTGTCATGCTGAAGACCCAGCCAGGTTTTCATCTTCAATGTCCTTGCTGATGGAAGAGGTTTTCACTCAAAATCTCACGAAACATGCCCCCCTCGGACCCTCTATAAGTTCACGTTTGCGGTCGGGAGCCGCACCTTTGGTGTGGGTACTGTCCAGCCCTGACCTTAGTTATCTTTGTTTTTTTATTATTTTTGGTCTAGGAGCGGTGGACGAGGGTGGTATGCTGTTTTGTATGTCTAGGGTTTTTGTGTGTCTAGGGGTTTGGAAAGTCTAGTATATGTATGTCTATGGTGGCTGAATTGGTTCCAATCAGAGGCCAGCCTGTTTATCGTTGTCTGATTGGGATCATATTTGGTTGCCATTTCCCTGTTTTTGTGGGTTTCTTGATCTATGTTTAGTTGCCTGTCTGCACTATCCATATTAGCTTCACGATTCGTTTTTATTTTGTTCGTTTGTTCAGTGTTAGTTTTTTAAATAAAGAGAATGACGCTTACCAGCTGGCCTTGGTCTCTCCTACGACGGCCTGACAGCTTCTGGGCCTGAAGTTCAGGCCAGATTTACTTTGGGCAGTTCATTCATCCAAATTTCCGAATACTACCCCCTAGCCCTAAAAAGTTTAAAATTATCAATTGTAAAGCACACTGCTGGGTATTATTCTAATGAGCTCCGCCCTAAACTATTTGTATTTTGATCAAATTTGGCCTTGTTTGGGGAGGAGATCTTTAGAATAATACCCAGCATGGTTCTTTGCCAGCTAAATGTTTTACATTTTGGTCATTTAGAAGACATTCTTATCCAGAGTGACTTACAGTCAGTGTATTAAACTAAGGTTAACAATAATATACCACAGTCATAGCAAGTAAACATATTATGTTACCATTTCAGAGAATGCTGTAACTTCCAAGTACTGTATATATTTGTATTAGAAAAAAATATGATATACATATATTTTAGCTAAACTCAAAAAATAGGTTMATTAATTGTAGTGCCGGCCAGTGAAATACAAATGACAAAATATTAGGTATCAAAAGTATGGAAATACCTATATCAAATACATGTAACAGAAATACACCTTGACGTTGGCACTAGTTACTTGCACTATAATTCTGCAACAGTTTACTAACTACTGTGCTTCCAGTAATGCACTGTACATTTGTGTTACAGTAAAGSTTCTGTAAATCTACAGTCATTTAATGGCTTCTGTGCAGCCAATATTTTACTGTACATTTACAGTAACCTACTGGATATAAATGCACTATGCTATATACTATATACACAACTATGAACAAACTACTACTGTTTATATTCACAAATGTAACTGGTTTCAAGATACTTTCAATACTAAAAAACTAGATGAAGCTAAAGTGTTTCTAGGGCAGAATCGCACGTTAGTCAGACCAAAGACCATATATCAGGGTCAAACACTTTCTTTTTCAACCACAGATAATTCAGTGACGTTATTCCTGTCAGGTTTAGTAATGATAATCTACCCAAAYATTTTTAACTGTCCCCAAACTTTCAAAGCGAACAGACATATATGAGAATCCTGTAAATATCCAGAGTAGCTTGGTAAATATTGAGTCTACTGTGGAGATGTAGTTTAGTCTAGGTCTGGGCCACTCAGGACACATCAGGGCCCAAGCGTGGTGGAGCACACAGCTGTGTGATGACCGGATGGCTGGGCTGGAGAGGGGTCCAAGGTAAAACCTATTCAACACAGTCATTTTGATTCAGCTACTCAGTTCAAGTGGTTCTCTGTTGCTGTGTTTACTTCTCTGAGAGCACAGAATGAACATTGAACACAAAAAATATATTTTATTATTATTTAATATTCAGTATAAAAAAAAATGGGATCCATGGGTAAAATGGGTCAACTGGAAATACAGATTAAAATACTTGCAGAAAACATGCAGGTCTTTTTGATGAAAGTTTGACAAAGCTGACTCATCAYCAACCAGTAACAGAGAAAAACACACTAATGTCCTTCTCAATTARACTGAATATCATCACAGGGGACGCACAAACTTTCCACACATTTTATTCCCCTCTTCCTTTTCTTTCTCTTTTTTACCTGTGCCAGCAGAACTAAACTCACAGCATGCGGAGAGTAAATTAAATTATTTGAGTGGTGAAAGATAGCGTTGCTGAGTAGGGAAAGCCAAGAGAGGAAGTCTAACTGTGAAGATGGCTAATGTTTTGGCAGAGAGGAGTAGACAGATGTCATTAGGCTGTATATTCCTATCAGGGTGATGGGTATTTTACTAAAAGGTTTCAATTTAAGCCTAATTCACAGTCTACAGACGCAGAGAAGGGATAGTCCGGCGTACCATTTTGATGCAGCTTTGAGAACACCATTCGCGGTCAACGCACAGCCCAAACACACACCTCCCCCAAATTCCCAACCAACACGGCATACACGTTTTGGACTGATAGATGCTTAAGGCCTAAGGCCTCATACACACTGCTTGTTTTTTTTAACAAACAATATATAAGGCCCAAGAATACTTCAATCTATTTAGTACAGGCTTAACTGCGTTAACAACAAATGCGGAATGTAATATGACATTTTTTGGGAATGATCCTCGTATCCAGATGCTGATGACAGGTAGCCGTTTCCTGGACTGCTGGCATCGAATCTCCCCCGCAGGGAGAAAGGATGTCTTATGRCGGGCCTTTAGGTCATTATAGCTGGTGATTGTGCGGAGGTGGAAGGTTGTCGGTAACTTTTTCTGTAACACGCAAGTGAGAGAACATAGATAAGGTTTGAAATGTAAATACATCCCGAGATTTACGCCCATTGGTTGAGGGAGAGAAAGGTGATGATTGTACGTGTGTACCAATAGGTTAATAAACAGCAAGCGTGAGGAATGTGCGTTATTGTGCCGTGCTCATAGGCTAAAAAGTAAATAGGTGAATGGCATTCCGCACATAGCTAAATATAAAAGAGGAGCACAAACAGGATGYTATGATGATTATGATACGCTTGTACAGTATACATTYCCACTATGCCCGTAGAATAGGAAACTGTGTGAATTATGTTATGCTTACTGGATACAGTTAAAGCTAGGCCAGCCTTATTGATTTGAACCAACATTAATGTATGGCCCTCTAAAGAGTGAAGGTTGGCTGTTGTTGCTTGTTGTTGCCTACTAGATCACCAAGAGTGGATGAGGGCGGTATTATGCTGAGTGGTATAGAAAAACAATACCAAATCAAAGGAAGCTAGTGTTCCTAGCCAGGGGTGTGGATTCTCTGCTCTATTTGGATGCATTTATTAGGGTGGTTGATGCTCAAGATAATGTGTGCTCTGATTCACACACATAACCGGCATCCAGTTCAATAATCAGACATTTTTACAGTTCACTTATCAAGACATATTTAGGATGGAAACACATACTTATTCTCAGCATACTCATCTCCTCACGGTTGAGAGCCCATGCAGCAGCAGAATCMTCCACAAGTGGCCATGCAAGCATGAAGATTCTGCAATATGCGGAAATATAGTGCCTTCAAGGTTTAATTGAACCCGGCTTGTGAGACTCCACTCTCCACTCAAACAAAACAACAAAAAATGTATGCTCACCCCCAGTGCCTCAATTAGACTATAACATCAATTATAGCTAGAAGTTTGCAGAGCCTGCCAAATCCCTCTCAGACGCCCCCACATAAGAAATTAAGAGGAACTTTCTTCTTTGCCGGGGATCCACCAGACGGGGCCAATTTAGATGCCTATTTTTCTCAGCTTTGGCTTTTCCATTTCATAAGGAGTGTTACAATCAAATAACTAAATAATTTGGTTGAGTTGAAAATCCCTGAGATTTTGTGGAAGGTCTTCATCCCTCCCTCGCCCCTGCCTTCCCACTTTTGTATCTCTTTCTCTATTCATGTCTCCCCTCGCTCTATCTCTCTCACRCACGCACTCTCTCGTTTAATCTCTCCCCAACTCTCTCCCTCTCTCTCTAGCCCTCTTTCTCTCCATTTYTCTCTCCATTTATCCCTGTATCGCTTCCTATGCAGCCCGATAGATGGTTAATAAGGCACTAGAGGTAGATCAACAAATCAATGACATCTTTTATTCTGTCACATGCACAGTCCACCCTTAAAGGTGTCTGATGTTGTGATTGTTTGTTTATTGGTTGGTTGGCTGGCTGGCTGGCTGGCTGGCTGGCTGGCTGGCTGGTTGTTTTACCTTTGAGGCCCACCGTGGTGTGCTCAGCATACCCACTAATCAGGGCCCTGTTGAGGTGTCTGCTTTCTTGCCTATCTGAAAATAATGCCGCCACTCAGATGTTAGGTTTTGCTAATAGTTCCACAGGAAACACATGCATGCTCTGCAATGATGTCTGGCAGTCTGCTTTCCAAAGTCTTAGGTAGGACATCTACTTTGTGCATGACCCAGTAATTTTTCCAAAAATTGTTTACAGACAGATTATTTCCCTTATTTTCACTGTATCACAATTCCAGTGGGTCAGAGGTTTACATACACTTAGTTGACTGTGCTTTAAAAGCTTGACAATTCCAGAAAATGGCTTTAGAAGCTTCTTATAGGCTAATTGACATCATTTGAGTCAATTGGAGGTGTACCTGTGGATGTATTTCAAGGCTACCTTCAAACTCAGTGCCTCTTTGCTTGACATCATGGAAAATCAAAAGAAATCAGCCAAGACCTCAGAAAAAATTGCAGACCTCCACAAGTCTGGTTCATCCTTGGGAGAATTTACAAACGCCTGAAGGTACCACGTCCATCTGTACAAACAATAGTACGCAAGCATAAAACCATGGGACCACGACTCAGAAGGAAAACAGTTATGTCTCCTAGAGATAAACGACTTTGGTGCGAAAGTGCAAATCAATCCCAGGACAACAGCAAAGGAATTGTGAAGATGCTGGAGGAAACGGGTACAAAGTATCTATATCCACAGTAAAAGAGTTCTATATCGACATACTGAAAGGCCGCTCAGCAAGGAGAAGACACTGCTCCAAACCGCCATAAAAAGCCAGACTATGGTTTGCAACTGCACATGGGGACAAAGATCGCACTTTTTGGATTAATGTCCTCTGGTCTGATGAAAAAAATAGAACTGTTTTGCCATAATGACATCGATATGTTTGAGAAAAAGGGGGAGGCTTGAGAAGAAGAACACCATCCCAACCGTAAATGAGGGGGTGGCAGCATCATGTTGTGGGGGTGCTTTGCTGCAGGAGGGACTGGTGCACTTCACAAAATAGATGGCATCATGAGGCAAGAAATTGATGTGGATATATTGAAGCAACATCTCAAGACATCAGTCAGGAAGTTAAAGCTTGGTCGCAAATGGGTCTTCCTAATGGACAATGACCCCAAGCATACTTCCAAGTTATGGCAAAATGGCTTAACTTCACTAGGGTAGGGGGCAGCATTGTTAATTTTGGATGAAAAGCGTGCCCAAATTAAACTGCCTGCTACTCAGCCATAAAAGCTAGGATATGCATATAATTAGTATATTTGGATAGAAAACACTCTGAAGTTTCTAAAACTGTTTGAAGGATGTCTGAGTATAACATAACTCATATGGCAGGCAAAAACCTGAGAAAAAATCCAACCAGGAAGTGGGAAATCTGAGGTTTGTCGTTTTTCAACTCTTTGCCTATCGAATACACAGTGTCTATGGGGTCATATTGCACTTCCTAATATTTCCGCTAGATGTCAACAGTCTTTAGAACCTTGTTTGAGGCTTCTACTGTGAAGTGGGGGCGAATGAGAGGGGATTGAGTCCGAGGTCTGCCAGAGAGGCATGAGCTGACCACGCGCATTGACGTGATAGTTAGCTTGCGTTCCATTGCAATTCTACAGACAAAGGAATTCTCCAGTTGGAACGTTATTGAAGATTTATGTTAAAAACATCCTTAAGATTGATTCTATACATCGTTTGACATGTTTCTACGGACTGTAACGGAAATTCTTGACTTTTCGTCTGCACCTAGTGATCGCACCTCATGAATTTTGATTACTGGGCTAAACGCGCGAACAAATAGGAGGTATTTGGACATAAATTATGGACTTTATCGAACAAAACAAACATTTATTGTGGAACTGGGATTCCTGGGAGTGCATTCTGATGAAGATCATCAAAGGTAAGTGAATATTTATAATGCTATTTCTGACTTCTGTTGACTACACAACATGGCGGATATCTGTTTGGAATGTTTTCGTCTCTGAGCGCTGTACTCAGATTATTGCATGGTGTGCTTTTTCCGTAAAGTTTTTTTGAAATCTGACACAGTGGTTGTATGAAGGAGAAGTGGATCTAAAATTCCATGCATAATAGTTGTATCTTTTAGCAATGTTTATTATGAGTATTTCTGTAAATTGACGTGGCTCTCTGCAAAATCACTGGATGTTTTGGAACTACTGAACATAACGCGCCAATGTAAACTCAGATTTTTGGATAAAAATATGAACTTTACCGAACAAAACATACATGCATTGTGTAACATGAAGTCCTATGAGTGTCATCTGATGAAGATCATCAAAGGTTATTGATTCATTTTATCTCTATTTCTGCTTTTTGTGACTCCTCTCTTTGGCTGGAAATATGGCTGTGTTTTTCTGTGACTTGGCTCTGACCTAACATAATCGTTTTGTGTGCTTTCGTCGTAAAGCCTTTTTGAAATCGGACACTGTTGGTGGAATTTTTAACCACAACGTGTAAATGCTTTAAAGATGGTTCATATACAATCACACTTGTATGTTTGGAGTATTTTAATTTGGGATTTCTGACTTTTGTTTGAATTTGCGCGCTCTCAGAATTTTCACTGATTGGTTGACGAGCTATGCCACATACTGCACTGTGAGGTTTTAAGGACACAAAGTCCAAGGTATTGGATGGTATGCACAAAAGTCCACGACCTCTAATCTATAGAAATTTTGTGGCAGAATGAAAAAGGCATGGTGCGAGCAAGGAGGCCTACAAACCTGACTCAGGTACACCAGCTCTGTCAGGAGGAATGCGGCCAAATTCACACCCGAACTGTATTAGTGGGAAACTTGTGTGAAGGCTACCCTCGGACGTTTTGACCACGAGTAAACAATTAAAATGGCAAAATGCACCAAAAATCATGAATTGAGCTTATGTAATATTCTGATCTCTCACTGGAATCAGTCTGAAGAACATAAAGCTGAAATAAATCTCTTCTACTATTATTCTGATCATTTCACATCTCTTAAAATAAAGGCCCGGTGACCTAACTACCTAAAAACAGGGAAGATTTTTTCTTGATGAAATGTCAGGTAATTGGCTTGAATTTAGTTTAAAATGTAATTGCTGAGGGTAAGTGTAAGTTCGCAACTTTATATAACAGTGGTGAGAGAATATGATATTTCTTGTTAATCACACTGCCGATTTTGCAGGTTTCCTATTTTACAAAGCATGTTAGAGGCTCTGATATAATATTGTGTTTTATCGTAGGCTACAATTCTTCAAACTGATGTAGAGTGACGGAATCTAAAAACAAAATATCCAGAAAATCACATGTATTGATTTTTTAAATATTAATTTGCACTTCTATTGCAATGACATAAGTATTATCACCTTGAACTCAACACAGTAAGAATTGCTCGGCTCTCAGCTAGAACTTCTGTTTAGTTTTTTTTTAAGAGCCCGTCCTGTTCCACTCAGTATCGTATAAAGACACCTTGTCCATACACACTCAACAAGATTCCATAAAATCCTCCTCCACAGGCCAATGAGCCAGTAGGAGACGTGCATATAAGGAATGTAGATCCTGTGCAGATCGGAGCTAGGATGTAGGCTGCACAGGACTGGATGAGCTACAGGAATAGTCTAAGCAGCTTGGGAGAAGCGAAATCAATTGTTTGGGGCAATTATTAGAAATCGCAAAGGAATTCCTAAGATGAGGTCAAGTCACCACTGGTCGACGGGGGTCTGGGCTCCATTGCAGATCTTCATCCTCGTGGGGCATAAATGATCATGAGGAAGGTGGGGGATCAGCCCAGAACTACACAGGCAGGACCTGGTCAATGACCTGAAGAGAGCTGGGACACAGTCTCAAAGAAAACCATTAGTAAACACTAATCCACCGTACCCGTCATGATTAAAATCCTGCTCAGCGCATGCAAGGCCCCTTGCTTAAGCCAGTGCATGTCCAGGGCCTGTCTGAAGTTTGCCGCCAGATCCGGGAATCTGGATGATCCAGGAGGAATGGAGAAGGCATGAGTCTATGAGACAAAACATAGAGCTTTTTGGTCTAACTCCATCACCAGTGTTTGGAGGAAGAAGAAGTATGAGTACAACCCCAAGAACACCATCCAACCGTGAAGCATAGAGAGTGAGAACATCATTCTTTTGGGATGCTTTTCTGCAAAGGGGACAGGACGACTGCACCGTATTGAGGGGAGGATGGAGGGGCGCATGTATGCGCGGATTTGGCAACAACCCTTCCTTACACCTCAGTAAGAGATTGAAGATGGGTCGTGGCTGGGTCTTCAGCATGAAACGACACGAAGCCACAGCCATGGCACTAGGAGTGGCTCGTAAGAAGCATCTCAAGGTCTGGAGTGGCCTAGCCAGTCTCCAGACTGAACCCAATAGAAAAATCTTGGAGGGAGCCTGAACGTGCCGTATTGCCACGACAGCGACGCGAAACCTGAGGATCTGGAGAAGATCTGTAGGAGGAGTGGCGCAAAATCCTGCTGCAGTGTGTGCAACCTAGTCAGAACTACAGGAACCGTATGATCTCTGTATTGCCAAACAAAGGGTTCTCATACCAAAGTTATTCAACGCTTACTGCGCTTTCTGATGTACTCAATTTAACTTATGTCATGCAAATAAATGCCAATTAATTACTAAAAATCATACAATGGTGATTTTCTGGATTTTTGTTTTTAGAATTCTCTCTCATAATTGAGAGATGTACCTATATAAAAATTACAAGACTAGTCATACATGCTTTGTAAGTAGGAAAACCTGCAAAATCGGCAGTGTATCAAATACTTGTTCTCCCCACTGTATATGTATCGATAACAGTCACTTATTTATCATTATCTCATATCATTCTCATTCTGACCGTCACAAACTTCTTGAAGCTGCAAAAATCCCAGCCTTTTCTGATTATTCAGTGCTGCAAAAATGGATTTCATTATTTATTTACAAACGAACTAAATAATTACACAGAATACACATACACACTTAAATGAGACAAAAGTCCCTACTGGACTGTTTGTTAAGGAATGTAATGTAGTTACGTGTAAATGTCATTGTCCGTCATCTCTTTGAAATCAATCGATCCTTCTACGGGAATGGCTCGTTGGATGTAAGGCTCAGGTTGTCCACCAGAGGTCACAATATCCTTCTTACAGTGGCTTGTGAAAGTATTTACCCCGTTGGCATTTTTCCTATTTTGTTGCCTTACAACCTGGAATTACATTTTTGGGGGGGTTGTATCATTTGATTTACACAACATGCCTACCACTTTGAAGATGCAAAATATTTTTTCTTGTGAAACAAACAAGAAATAAAACAAAAAAACTGAAAACTTGAGCGTGCATAATTTTTCATCCCCCCAAAGTCGAAACTTTGTAGAGTCACCTTTTGCAGCAATTAGAGCTGAAAGTCTCTTGGGGTATGTCTCTATAAGCTTGGCACATCTAACCACTAGGATTTTTGCCATTCTTCAAGGCAAAACTACTCCAGCTCCTTCAAGTTGGATGGGTTCCACTGGTGTACAGCAATCTTTAAATCATACCACAGATTCTCAATTGGATTGAGGTCCGGGCTTTGACTAGGCTATTCCAAGACATATAAATGTTTCCCCTTAAACCAGTTGAGTGTTGCTTTAGCAGTATGCTTAGGGTCATTGTCCTGCTGGAAGGTGAACCACTGTCCTAGTCTCAATTCTATAGAATACTGAAACAGGTTTCCCTCAAGAAGTTCCCTGTATTTAGCGCCATTCCATCATTCCTTCAATTCTGACCAGTGTCCCAGTCCCTGCCGATGAAAAACATCCCCACAGCATGATACTGCCACCACCGGAGATTCCCCTCCGGCCTTCGAATTTAAGACAGAGTGTTAAGGTGTCAAAACCGGCCCACCCCCCCTTCCCCTCTTCTGTGGGTAAGAGGGTCTGATTGTTGTCAGCTATTTACCAAGCTGATCTGAGGCCTTGAATCCTCAACCAGGAGAGTCATGACACTGTAGTGGACAGAACACACATTGGGTTATTTTTAATCCAGCCATTTAGAACACTTAGTTGGGTAGTTGAGCTATGATCCACCGGATCAGATCAGAGACTGGACTCATGGCTTAGTAGGGCTGGGGATTTCAGATGTTTATTTTTGGCCACCCGTGAGAGAAATTGTCATTCCGGTTGATTGGTTCTGTTGTATTGTCAACAAATGTTAAGGTTTAGCACTCACAATTTTGTAGCACCAGTTGAGACCTACTAGTGCTTATGTGTCTACAACAGACTGTGTCAAATGAGGTGCTCTAYTTGCATTGGCATAACCCTCAAACACATAAACTGATACAATTTCACTGAAGGTTGGCATAAAATACACATGTATTTGACTGTGCCCCAAAGCTGCTAATGAGCTCCATCAGTACATTGTCCCACCTATCAAAGCGCAGTGACAATCGTACCTTATATTTGAAATGTGTAGAAAATTTCCCATTAACCCACAAGGTACCAAACTGTACCATGTGAGTTCATATGCATTTTGCTGCACCCACATTAACATCTGCTAAACACGTGTATGTAACCATAAAATGTATTTGATTTGATGTGTACCTTTTTTAGGTAAAAACACTGTTCCTAAACCATACCCTCATTTTTATAAAATGTTGCTTCACATGTTGCTTCAAAGATAGCCACCCCCCCTCCTCTCTCCCACCAGAGAGGAAGGGGGGTTGTGGCGGTTTACTACTTAACGACCGGTCGTAAACGTTCTCTCATTTGCCTTTGCAGTATTGAGAATGGAATGGCTGAGTGTTACAACAGAAGAGACTTGCCAAAACTTTAACATCTAAAGATTGGACGTTGAAACAATATTTCTAACATAAAGAATGTGGGAAAATGTTGGTGGAGAAACAATAATCATCTGACAGTAGAGACTTCCGAGTTACCCGATTTACATCTAAATGTTGTAAAACATGAAACCATTTGTGAAAAGATAGCAATGTGATTTTAGCCTACTAAATTAGAATAGTTTTTCATATGAGGCTACCACATGAGGGAGGAGGATGTCTTCCCTGTAACGCACAGCTTTGAGATTGCCTGGAATGACAACAAGCTCAGTCCGATGATGCTGTGACGTGACACACCCCCCCCCCCCAGACCATGACGGACCCTCCACCTCCAAATCGATCCCGCTCCAGCATACAGGCCCTGGTGTAACGCTCATTCCTTCGACGATAAACGCGAATCCGACCGTCATCCTTGGAGAAACAAAACCCGGACTCGTCAGTGAAGAGCACGTTTTGCCAGTCCTGTCTGGTCCAGCGACGGTGGGTTTGTGCCCATAGGCGACGTTGTTGCCGGTGATGTCTGGTGAGGACCTGCCTTACAACAGGCCTACAAGCCCTCAGTCCAGCTTCTCTCAGCCTATTGCGGACAGTGTAAGTACTGACGGAGAGATTGTGTTTTCCTGGTGTAACTCGGGCAGTTGTTGTTACCATCCTGTACTGTCCTGCAGGTGTGATGTTCGGATGTACCGATCCTGGGCAGGTTTTGTTACACTTGGTCTGCCATTGCGAGGACATCAGCTGTCTGTCCTGTCTCCCTGTAGCGTGTCTTAGGCGTCTCACAGTACGGACATTGCAATTTATTGCCTGGCCAATCTGCAGCCTCATGCCTCCTTGCAGCATGCCTAAGGCACGTTCACGCAGATGAGCAGGGACCCTGGGATCTTTCTTTTGGTGTTTTTCAGAGCCAGTAGAAAGGCCTCTTTAGTGTCCTAAGTTTTCATAACTGTGACCTTAATTGCCTACCGTCTGTAAGCTGTTAGTGTCTTAACGACCGTTCATTAATTGTTCATGGTTCATTGAACAAACATGGGAAACAGTGTTTAAACCCTTTACAGTGAAGATCTGTGAAGTTATTTGGATTATTACGAATGATCTTTGAAAGAGAGGGTCCTGAAAAAGGGACGTTTCTTTTTTTGCTGAGTTTAGTTCCGACAGTGCAGCAATATCTAACATGTAATCTAACAATTCCACAATTACCTAATACACACAAATTTGGAGTAAAGGGTTGGAATGAGAATATATACATATAAATATATGGATGAGCTATGACAGAGCGGCATAGGCAAGATGCAATAGAAGGTATAAAATACAATATATTCATATGAGATGAGATCTGGGGGCGGCCCGTCAGGAAGTCCAGGACCCAATTGCACAGGGCGTGGTTGAGACCCAGGGCCTCAAACTTAATGATGAGCTTGGAGGCAATTGGCCTGCTATTGCACACGTTAAATTCTAATGGCCAATACTTCACATGTTACTGAAAAAAGACCTAATTAGAATAAACATGAACATTTCTAATAAACATCAAAAACACTCCCAAAACGAGAGAAACCAAATAACGAGAGGTGCATAACCTGTGCCTAGAGTTTACAGCGGAGTGGAGAGTAGAATAAGAAACTTACATAAATCATAATGATAAACAGACTCTGGCATTTGTCCTTTTACATGTTATAAAGTTATAAAATGCAATATTTGATGGGACTAACGACAGCAGGGCTAGCAAGCAATGTGTGTAGCAAACAATTAGACCAAGTCTGTTTCTGTGGGGAGAAATGGAGGGGGACGGAAAGTTTGCTGCTGAAATGCATTTGTGTTTACATACTGTAGTGTACCTACTAATCCCTGCATCCCTTCACACTGTAGTATACTAACTCCTGTATCTCCGCAGGTAAGGCCTTTGAGATCACCTACGTGCGGCTCAAGTTCTACACCAGCCGACCGGAGAGCTTTGCCATCTACAAGCGGACAAATCAGGATGGACCATGGATGCCCTACCAGTACTACAGCGCCTCCTGTAGCAAGACCTACGGGAAGAACGCCAAGGGATATATCCGCCCGGGGGACGAYGAGAGGATGGCATTGTGCACCGACGAGTTCAGTGACATCTCCCCTTTGACTGGGGGCAACGTGGCCTTCTCTACTTTGGAGGGACGACCCAGCGCATATAACTTTGACCAGAGCGCCGTGCTGCAGGTGAGGATGTGTGTGCGTACGTGTGTGTGCGAGTGAGAGGGAAACTGAGAGAAACAGGGTAGTGGCAGGAGGTCGGTGTCGGTGGAACAGTGGGAAAATTACATGTTTAGAGTGACTGATGTAGAGGCGTTTGAATGGGCTGTTGGTATTATGGTAGMAGACAAGTCACAGAGGTATTTTGAAGTCAAGGAGAGGTTAGGGAACATGTACAATACTTAATTAGCATATGAAGGACTTGTTTTCAATGTGCCTTCACGAACCATTGCATTTTAACATAATACATTTTGTGTGTATTTTTTACATATACAGTGCCTTCGGGAAAGSATTCAGACCACATTACTTTTTCCATATTTTGTTACGTTTCAGCCTTATTCTAAAATATATATTTTTTTAATCCTCGGCAATCTACACCCAAATAGCCCATAATGACAAAGTGGAAACAGTTTATTTTCTGCTAATGTATATATTTTTTATACAGAAATACCTTATTTACATAAGTATTCAGACCCTTTGCTATGACACTCGAAATTGAGCTCAGGTGCAYCCTGTTGCCATTGATCATCCTTGAGATGTCCACCTGCGGTAAATTCAATTGATTGGACATGATTTGGAAAGGCACACACCTGTCTATATAAGGTCCCACAGCTGACAGTGCATGTCAGAGCAAAAACCAAGCCATGCGGTCGAAGGGAGAAATCAGGGGAGAAGCGCCTTGATTAGGGAGGTGACCAAGAACCTGATGGTCACTCTGACAGAGCGCTAGAGTTCCTTTGTGGAGATGGGAGAACCTTCCAGAAGGAGAATAATCTCTGCAGCACTCCACCAATCAGGTATTTATGGTAGAGTGGCCAGACGGAAGCCACTCTTCAGTAAAAGGCACCTAAAGACTCAAAGACCATGAAAAATAAGATTCTCTGGTCTGATGAAACCAGGCTTGAACTCTTTGGCCTGAATGTTAGCGTCACGTCTGGAGGAAACCTGGCACCATCTCTACGGTGAAGCATGGTGGTGGCAGAATCATGCTGTGGGGATGTTTTTCAGCGGCAGGGACTGCTTCAGAGCTCTCAGGACCTCAATCTGGACAACAACCCTAAGCACACAGCCAAGACAACGCAGGAGTGGCTTCGGGACAAGTTTCTGAAGGTCCTTGAGTGGCCCAGCCAGAGCCCAGACTTAAACCTTTTTTTATTTATTTTGTATTTTTTTATTAACAGTAACATGCAAAACATAAACATAACAGCCAGAGGGATTCCACAAAGAAATGAGAAAAAAAGTAAACTAATCCACATTATATCAAATCAAATACAGACATATAGCGAATACATTTTTKGGACATTTTGTTTTGTATACGTTTYAAAGACTTTTCCAAATCAGATTAAAAAAAATAGGAAAAGGGGCTTTTTCTTCATAAATTYTGATTTGTGTATGAACATGTTTTCCTAATAAAATAAAGAGATTTATGAAATACTCACGTTCAATTGTGGAATCAGTGTAGTAAAATAATATGTCAAACTTAGAAATGTCAATGGTTGTATGCAATTTGAGGCYAAGATATAGTTTTACATCAGTCCAGAACACTTCACTATATAACAATGACAGAATAAGTGTTCAATAGATTCAGTTTCTAGTTCACAAAATCTGCATTCACTGGTAACATCAGGTATATATTTAGAAATCAAGCTATTACGTGGATAGAATCTATGGATAATCTTAAAGGAGATCTCCTTTACTTTATTGGTCACCATAAATTTGTGTGGAGTGAGCCAAGCACGACGCCAGTTTACATCAAACGATGAAGCCCAACAAAATATTGCAGAGGGAATAGACTTCCTGTAGAAAATATCCCTTAAATTTCGTATCTAGTAGACCAATGCCATTCACCTGGATATCGCTTACAATCGGAGATATTCCAAAATATGCATTATTCTGAAGTAAAGTTTTTATCCCACTAATTATAGCTTTAATAGCAGTGTCATATTCCTTGCTTGAAACCTCAAAGTTGTATCTTTCCATAAATTCTCTCCATGTAAATAGATTCCCACTAATATTAACTAGTTGGCTGACAAGGACAACGTTTTTCGRGAACCATTTATGGTTAAATAACATCTTGTTTCTATGTATTATCGACCCATTGTTCCACATAAAACATTTCTGAGGTGAAAAGTTCATACAACAAAGCCCAGCACATTAAAGCCTGCTTGTGAAAAGCCAGTTTCACAGGAAGTTTACCCACAATATATGGACATTGTAGTAAAAAATTAAGCCCTCCGAACTTCTGAAAAACAAAATGAGGAATAATATTCCAGAAACTATGAGGATTTGTTATGTACATTTTAATCCAGTTGACCTTTGATATCTGATTGAAGAGAGTGAAGTCTAAGACATTTAGACCGCCATCACAAACCCTGTTGGTGATAACATCTCAATTTATCTTATGTGGCTTGTTTTTCCAYATGAAGTTGTACAAAACCCTATCTAAGGTACAGCAAGTGGATTTGGGAATGTCAAAAAGATAGGATGCACGAGATAGTCCCTCAGCTTTGGAAAAAAGCACCCTTCCTTGAAGGCTTAAATCCTTCCCTAACCATGAGGATAATTWTTKGGGGACAAATTCAGTTACAGGGTTCAAATTAAGATCATTCACAGCCTTAAGATTTTTGGTGATCTTTACACCGAGGTAAGTTACAGTATCTTTTTCAGAGATGTTACAATCTGCTGCATTGACAGCTCCTTTTGGAAAGATGTAATGCCAAACCTGAGATTTTGGAGAACTGCTTCACGATATCCAATGCTAATCTAGCTTGTGACACATTTTTCAAAAAGAGTGAGGCGTCATCCGCCAGTTGGGATATCTTGATCTCTCTGGCCTGGAATGTAGTGCCTTCAAATGGACTTTTATGAACTAATGAGCATAAAATTTGAGATTCTAACAAAAATAAAAAAGGTGAAATTGRACAACCTYGTCGTATTCCTTTGTAAATGTTATTAAGCCTTGAGGTTGTTCCATGACAGAGTTTGATACAGCTATTGCCACCATTATACAGAGTTCTAATAGCATCAACAAAAAAAGACCAMATTTCAAATGCTTAAGACAATCAAAGATAAAATTGTGACTTACTGTATCAAATGCTTTCTGAAAATCCAAAAATAGGATAACAGKGAAGTCATCCAATAGATCACAATACTCAACCAAGTCTAACACCAGCCTCAGATTATTAGATATATGGGCCCCTTTCATAAACCCTGATTGACATTCATCAATCAGATCATTCAAGCAAGACTTTAACCTTTTTGCAAAGATTAAGGCTATAATTTTGTAGCCGTTATTTAGGAGTGTGATTGGACGCCAATTATCAATATTTAAGAGATCCTTGTGTTGTTTAGGTATAAGAGTAATGACCCCTTGCTTCAGAGAGGCAGGTAGTTCCCCCTTCTTATAGCCTCCTTAAAGTTTTCAAGTAGAAATGGTGCTATTTCTTCAGAGAAGGTTTTGTAAAATTCAGAGTTTAATCCATCACAACCTGGAGATTTGTTATTTTTTAACTGAGCAACCCCTTACTGGATGTYCATAATGGATAAATCTTGACAACAAGACCGATTGAATTCTTCACAAACCAAATKAACATTCTCTATAGAATCAAGGAGATCCTTAGAGTCACTCAAATTATTTAAGGAGTAAAGATTCTCATAAAACTTTGTGGTAAAGTCTGATAACAACTCTCTATCCTCAGTGGTAATCCCATTAATCTTAAATTTCTGAAGTGTGTTGAGTTCCCCTCTCCTCTTTTCCAAATTAAAAAAGTATCTACCGTTCTTTTTGCCTTTTTTAAGCAATTGTTTTCTGGATCTTATGAAAGCTCCTCTAGCCTTTTCCTCATACAATGTATCTAGTTGATTCTGTAAATCATTCAATTTATCTTTCTCATTAAGATCAAGATGCTCAATCTCTTTGATATCCGCAATTGTCTTAGAGAGTTCAGCTACCTCACATCTCCTTCTTAAAGCAAGCCTTTTTCCATAAGTAATACAGGCTGAGCGGATTTTAAATTTCAGCAGTTCCCAATATTTCCCATATTMTGCAATAGATGGAGCTAAACTCCAGTAAACAGAAATTAGATTCTTAATCACATTTTTTTAATCATCATGCAATAACAATGAGTTATTTAATTTCCAATAACCACCAGAGTATTTCTTACCATCATTACTGCACATTCTTACAGTCAACCATATGACTTTATGATGCGTCAGGACTGCAGGCAGTATTWWTACCTCTACAGTGTTGGGCTCAAGACTAGASRTTATCACCCAYMAATCAATTCTTGATTGTAGAGAACGATCTCTATTACTCCATGTGTATTGTTTCTCTCCAGGATTTTTAACTCTCCATATGTCAATTAAGTCCAGGCTTTGGCAGAAAATCACCAACTTGTTCACACCAATGTTAGGCCTATGGGGCAATCTATCAGTCTCATTAGAATAAACCATATTAAAATCTCCACCAACTATAATCTGACTGGATGGATATTTTCTCAGAAGACTTTTAAGAATTTCTTCAATTTCCTCTAGAAGTAAGTGATTTGGAGGACTAGAACAGTATCCATATACATTACACAACACAAATAATCTGTCCATGTGGTTGATGAC
>NC_036844.1:7542742-7633854 GCF_002910315.2 Salvelinus sp. IW2-2015 | reverse complement strand
CAAAAGAGAGATTTTCCCCCACGAAAATAAATACGACCGGGGTGATTTTTCGTCGTAGTTTACAAGGTAGCTCCCTCCCACTGCAAACTGAGCTTCATTTGAATCATGTGTTACGTTACAAGTTAAGAACTCGTAATACATACGTAAGGAAGCAGCTTTATAGGAGGGTAGTTAGAATTGCGATAGAATTTTCTTCTATTCTATAGAATGACTTGAAGTTATGTTCAATCAATGCCAGAGGAACAAATCCTTGAAGAAAAAAGCTTTTTTGTTCTGTAGGAGTCGCAACGCAGATCTTTATCGTTCAAGAACCATCCATGCAAAGAGACATAGTAGAAAATCAGTGAGGCAATGTCATTTTTGCCCACGGACAATCACAATCAATCAAATCAAATTTTATAGTCACACTACACATGGTAGCAGATTAATGCGGTGTAGCGAAATGCTTGCTGTCTAGTTCCGACACTAGTGAATAACCACAAGTAACTAAACCTAAATCACACTACTAACCTTATACACACACACAATGTAAGGGATAAAAATAGTACATAAAGATATACTGAATGGTGGGGTACAGACGGCATGGCAAAGATCAAGAATGATAGGTAACATACATATGAGATATGACTGTAGATGTAAACATAAAGTGGCCTAGTTAAAGTGCAGTACTGATTACATAAGATGCAAGATGCAAGTAATGATAGGTACGAGTATACATAGAGAATGGTAATTAGGGTATGAAAACATATTTAAGTGGCATTTTTAAAGTGGCTAGGGTACATTTTACATAATCCATCATCCATTTTAAATGCTGGAGTTGGTCAGTAGTGCAGCGGCCGCTAAATTAGTGGTGCGTCAATCTGAAGTGAGAATGAAGCTCTTTCAGTCCTCTCGTCCGCTTTGAGCACCTGTACTGACCTCGCCTTCTGAATGATAGCGGGTGAACACAGTGGCTTGGGTGTGCTGGTCCTTAATGAGCTTCCCTGGACATCGGTTGGTGGTTCCTGTAGGCAAGTAGTTTCCCCCGTGTGCGTTTCGCAGACCTCACACCCCCTGGAGAGCCTACGGTTGTGGGCGGAGCATGCCGTACCAGGCGGTGAACAGCCCGACAGGAGCCTCGATGTGCATCTGAAGATGTGGGCTTTGGTGACAACCGAATTCTCCCTCCTGAGTTGAAAGCGCGCTGCTCGCCTTCTCACAACGCTGTCTGTGTGGTGGACCAATTCAATGTCCGGATGTGTACACCGAGAACTTAAACTTCACCTTCCACTACTGACCCGTCGATGTGAAGGGTGCTCCTCTGCTGTCCTGAACCACAATCATCTCTGTTTGTTATGAGTGTGAGGTTATTCCTCTGAACCACACCCGAGGGCCCTCACCTCCTCCCTGTAGCCCCTCGTCGCGGAAATAGTATAACAATGATCAGGTTCCCAGCCCTGAGCACAATCGATATGCTGAAGAATTAGGGAGTTTTTTTTAGAATTAGCCTTGTTAAATCCCAGCTACGATGAATGCAGCCTCAGGGTGTGTGTTTCCAGTAACAAAAATCAAAAAGTGTTCAGGGCCATCGATGTGTCTGCTTGGGGGGAATAATACGCTGATAAATGAAAGAAGACATCCCTGGTAGATAAGCAGTCGACATTGATTGTGAGGATGCTAGATCAGGTGAACAGATGACTTGAGTCCTGTGTGTGTTATAATCACACCACGTCTCGTTATCAATAAGGCATACCCCCACGCCCCTCTTACCAAAAAGATGGTTGTCTCGCGGCGCAGCATGAAGAAACCAGCTGCTGCACCGACTCCTTAGCGTCTCTTGAGTAGCCATGTTTCCGTGAACAGAGCACGTTGCAATCCCATGTCCTCTGAATGCTACCCGTGCCGATCATCAACCTTATGTCAAGAGACGGACATTGGCGAGTAGTATGCTAGGGATGGAGCGCAATGTGCCCGTCCGAAGCCTGACCACGAGACCGCCTCGTTTCCCCTTACGGCGTCGCACAGGGTCGCCGCTGGGATCAGATCCATTGATGGTGGAAGGCAAAACACTGGATCCTTTCGGAGTCATATTCCGGTAGGAGACGATGAATGATTGACGTTAACGAGATCAGTTCCTCCCGACTGTATGTAATGAAAACCTAAATACCTGGTACCGATGTAAGAAATAACACATAAAAACAGCAAAATACTGCATTTTTTCCAAGAACGCGAAGCGAGCGGCCACTTCTCTTCCCGGCGCCGATGCAGCTGGGTTTGCAATTTTAGCACACAATTTCAAAGGGAAAATTTTGGTTACTCAAATGGACTCCAATGGACATGTGGCTAGAGGGTCATCTTCAATTTCCTCTAGAAGTAAGTGATTTGGAGGACTAGAACAGTATCCATATACATTACACAACACAAATAATCTGTCCATGTGGTTGATGACTGCTACTAGCCAATGTCCATTGGAGTCCATTTGAGTAAACCAAAATTTCCCTTTGAAATTGTGTACTAAAATTGAAACCCCAGCTGAATGATTAGTCCCGTGGGCCAAAAAAATGACATTGCCTCACTGATTTTTCCAATAATTATAGTCCTCTTTGCATGAATGTGTTTCTTGAACGAATACAAGATCTGCGTTGCAGTCCTTACAGAACAAAAAAAAGCTTTTCTCTTCAACAGGATTTGTATCCCCCTGGCATTGATTGACATAAACTTCAAGTCCATATCTATAGAATAGAAAGAAAAATCCTATGCAATCTCAACTCTACCCTCTCTATAAAAAGCTGCTTCATATACAGTATGTATTAACAGAAGTCTTAACTTGTAAACAGTAACACCATRATTCAAAACTAGAACGCTCAGTTTGCAGTGGGGAGGGAGSTACCTTGTAAACCTACCGACAGAACAAATCACCCCGGTCGTATTTATTTTCCGTGGGGGAAAAAGGCTCTGATTCCCCTGTAGTATCCACCCTTTCCTTGATTTCGGGCCTGTTGTACAAGAGGCCACAATGTTGCCTTTGCTGCCTTGTCTGCTGCAGTCAAGTCCTCACCGACTCTAAATGTTCTCTCATTCAGAAAGGCACTTTCCTTTGCTTTGTTCCAAACTGCATCTGTCGCTGTGCGAAAAGCAAACTGGATGATGATCGAGCGGCTGACGATGGCATCTTGTTTCTTCCCAATACGATGAGCGACATCCACAGCCATATCCATATATCCATCGGGGAAGTCCGGTGCCACACGGTTACAGATGTCTCTTACTAAGCGCTTCACATTCTCATCCTGGTCCTCTGGGACACCGAAAAGCCGTAGCCCCCGTCTTCTCTGGTATCGCTCTGCTTCCCGATAAGCGCTCTTCCATGTCACGYGATGGTCTTCTCCTGTGCAGTGCATTTCTCAGAAATTGCAGTGTTTGCAAGCWTAAGCTCTTCGATACTCTTGTATGCATGATTCAGRGAGGTCTCGAGGTCAACTATTTTTGATGTGTTTTCGCGTATCATTTTCTCCAGACCATCGGCTCTTTYGTTTATCTTTGCAGAGACAGCATCGATTATGTTGACCTGTAGTTCGCGCAAAGACAATTCTTTCTGTGTCTTTTTGGGTGCAAGACTATTGACTGCATTKTCAGAATCAACCGAATGTCCAGAATCCTCCATTTCTTTTCCCGAGGAGTCAGGTRGYGGTTTTTCTCCAATGTATGAGTGCTCAGCTAGCAACTGCCTTCTCCTCCCTTTGCTCTTTCGCACATTTTTTTCTTCCATTTGTCAAAGTTTCAGATCAAATTAGCAGTCAACTAAGCGTTGTTCTCTATTTTGTTTACTATAAGCCAAGTTCCGTTATATTTAAGTAAGTTTGAGAGGGATAAAAGTTAAGGTTACTCGGAGCAAGCTGAAATCTCGTTTGCACTCGCCGCCATCTTCAGCATCCCCCCTATACCAGACTCCCGGACTTAAACATGATCGAACATGTCTAGAGAGACCTGAAAATGCTCCCAATACAACCTGACAGAGGTTGAGAGGATCTGCAGAGAAGAATGGGAGAAACTCTCCAAATACAGGTGTGCCAAGCTTGCACCGTCATACCCAAGAAGACTCGAGGCTGTAATCGCTGCCAAAGGTGCTTCAACAAAGTACTGAGTAAAGGGTCTGAATATCTACATAAATGTAATAGTTCAGCTTTTGCTTTGTCATTATGTGGTATTGTGTGTAGATTGAGGAGGTAAAAAACAAATCTTTTTTTTATGAGGCTTAAACCTAACAAATTGTGGAAAGTTTAGGGGTCTGTATACTTTCCGAAGACACTGTATGTGAGTGTGTGCAGCAGACCTGGGATAACTATAGTTTTGTGGAAAGTAACTTTTTTTTGTTGCGGCGCAAATAGTTACATTAGAGGTGACTACAACTATTTGAATACAGATCAGTAAAATTACATTTTTTTTTACTATTTGATTACGGATCTGAAAATGCAACAAATGTTTTCTATTTCACTACAGATCTCAGAAACTGACTACTTTTTAAAACTATTGGATTTGCTGCATGTTGCAGATAGAGACACAATGTCCTATAATTTTTTTAATCTATCTGACAGTAGATCATATTTGATTTAACAATGCATTTCGGTCCCGCTTCAAAGATGTTCAGCTTATAAAGGTTTCGTAAAGGCTACATACATGTGGTACAAAGTATGTATAATCGTATGTCATGCTTTATCAAGGGCTCATAAATGTGGCATAATTGTGTGACATAAACAACAATGTCAAATGTGACCTAACCCACTATGTCGAATATGATATAAACATGTGCTTTATAAAGAATGACATGTTGGGTTGATGGATTGGAATATGCTCTACAGTGAAGTGATGTTAGTCACATTACACCTAATCTCATTCCCAGACTCTACCGCCCAAGTGTGTGGAAGGTCTGTTGGACCAACGCATCAAACTTCGCCTTCATTAGTTAAGATTAGGTTTAAAATCAAATTTTAAGAACATAAATTGTGGAAATGGGCAGAGTTTAGCCATAATTATGACTTTTGTACTGTGTTAACTAGTGACGATGACAAATACTTTACTCGCTAAGGTCACTCCCACTAAGGCCAACTTTGATTGGTTGATATCCCAGGCTTATATGTGCTGTGTGTGCAATAGCCTGGGAATGACATTACACCAATAAACACTTGATGAAAGCCCCAAACCTATAGAAATTGAAAGTGCCTTTCTTCTGGAACCAAGTAACATGTTCCTCAGTACACAAACACACACACAACTAAAATGAGCCAGTGTTTGAACCGTAAGGTCTTTGACACATTCACCCACTCCCACACTTAAGGATCAGCCACAAAATGTTGGCACCATTGTAACAGGTTCTCATCAAGCCCTGGTTTCCAGCATGGGAACACAAGAGGAATACAGATTGGACTAGTCCAAATCATCTTGGCTCTGACACACACACACAAGRTTTGCAGGTCCATCAACCCATTTAAATACCTCTCACACCCTACAGTAATCTGTGGATCATGAGAGAACCTTCATAAATCAGCAGAACATTAAACACCTATTTATTTACACTTCATGTACTGTCCTGTAATACTTATTTGAAGTGAGACACCTTCGTCATTCAAAAAACATCCATAAAGACTCTCTATCGCATGATGCTGTACTTAACTAAAGTCAGACCCCTTTGATCATGTATGCCTACATGAATGCCTTTTATCATATGAAAATGTCATATGGTCAATTGGTCATTCATAACACATACATAAATATATATATATATATATATATATATATATATATATATATATATATATATACAAGCTTGGAACACATGGATTTGGAGCTCTACGGACAATTCCTTCGACCTCAAGGCTTGGTTTTTGCTCTGACAACCTTATATACAGTTGAAGTCGGAAGTCTACATACACCTTAGCCAAATACATTTAAACTCAGTTTTTCACAATTCCTGACATTTAATCCTAGTAAAAATTCCCTGTTTTAGTTCAGTTACGATCAACACTTTATTTTAAGAATGTGAAATGCCAGAATTAATAGTAGAGAATGATTTATTTCAGCTTTTATTTCTTTCATCACATTCCAGTGGGTCAGAAGTGTATATACACTCAATTAGTATTTTGGTAGCATTGCCTTTGAATTGTTTAACTTGGGTCAAAGGTTTCGGGTAGCCTTCACACAAGCTTCCCACAATAAGTTGAGAGAATTTTGGCCCATTCCTCCTGACAGAGCTGGTGTAACTGAGTCAGGTTTGTAGCCTCCTTGCTAGCACACACTTTTTCAGTTCTGCCCACAAATGTTCTTAGGATTGAGGTCAGGGCTTTGTGATGGCCACTCCAATACCTTAACTTTGTTGTCCTTAAGCCGTTTTGCCATAACTTTGGAAGTATGCTTGGGGTCATTGTCCATTTGGAAGACCCATTTGCGACCAAGCTTTAACTTCCTGACTGATGTCTTGAGATGTTGCTTCAACATATCCACAATTTTTCTTTCCTCATCATGCCATCCATGCCACCCCCACAACATGATGCTGCCACCCCCGTGCTTCACGGTTGGATGTGTTCTTCGGCTTGCAAGCATTCTCCTTTGTCCTCCAAACATAACGATGGTCATTAGGCCAAACAGTTCTATTTTTGTTTTCATCAGACCAGAGGACATTTCTCCAAAAAGTGCGATCTTTGTCCCATGTGCAGTTGCAAACCGTAGTCTGGCTTTTTTTATGGCGGTTTTGGAGCACTGGCTTCTTCCTTGCTGAGCGGCTTTCAGGTTATGTCGATATAGGACTCGTTTTACTGTGGACACAGACACTTTGTTCCTGTTTCCTCCAGCATCTTCACAAGGTTCTTTTGCTGTTGTCCGGATAGTTTTCACTTTTCGCACCAAAATACGTTCATCTCTAGGAGACAGAACGTGTCTCTTCCTGAGCGATATGACGGCTGCTTGGTCCCATTGTGTTTATACTTGTGTACTATTGTTTGTACAATAACGTGGTACCTTCAGGAGTTTGTAAATTGCTCCCAAGGACGAGCCAGACGTGTGTGTGTGTGTGTGTGTGTGTGTGTGTGTGTGTGTTGTGTGTGTGTGTGTGTGTGTGTGTGTGTGTGTGTGTGTGGTGTGTGTGTGTGTGTGTGTGTGTGTGTGTGTGTGTGTGTTGTGTGTGTGTGTGTGTGTGTGTGTGTGTGTGTTTCTGCAATTGTATGTGAAAGAGATTGTGTTGGACATACAGACTGTTTCATGCTCAATAAATAGATAATGGACTTCAAAAGCTAGTCAGCTCAGTGAAATGCTGTTATCCTTAAACACAATATGTTTCCTGTTTATTATAGTACCTTGTAGATGGCTATAATGCAGATAAACTGTAGAGAAGCATTATTCTATCAATTTAGGATATGACTTACAGTCATGTACCTTTCTGTAGACTTGACCATACCCTCACCCCTCACTTTTTATGGTCATTAGCAGATTATACATTATCCCAATTTTAGCTTCAAGACGCCAACAATTWAAAAAATACGACAATCAGTGGAAAGTGCTAAAACAGTGACGTCAACTCTCTATTTTTCGGCTATCTTTATGCACGTTCGCACATTGTGGGGAGCAAAGCTCCATTCTCTAACAACAATTACAATAATCCCCAAACCTTTTTTATGAGATTTGGAAATACCTAAAACACATTTGCTACACATTTTTAATATTCAAACAAAACCCTTTATGTAACATCTACACATGTTGTAAATTGCTTAAATGCATAGTTCGAAACAAGATTCATGATAGAAATGAGCGGATCATCCAGAGCCATGGTCTTGTGAGCAACACTCCCAGCAACAAGCAAATAGGCATTGATGGGAATTGAACCCATAGTATGTGCTTCCCCAACTGGAGACCAGGTTAAATTTCTGGTCTAAATAAAGCAAAAATTCTGAAGGTAGAGTGGAATTACATAAAGTTAATGAGAGGTTTATTAAATCAGGAGTCTCTCTTGTAAATGAACTTGAGTTTGATTGTAATTTTGACTTTGTGCAAAGTAAAACGCTCAGACACTCAAAACCATGTGTATCATTATCATATCTCCCAGCATGCTTTAGTACAGGTTGCAACTTAGACCCCACCCCTTCCCATCCCCCAACACAAAGACAGAAACACACCATCAACCACTCCACTAAACCAACCATGACTGACTGACTGACTAATTTATTGATGAACAGATAATTGTTGCCTGTTTTTTTATTGATTGCATAGTTTGTTGTTTAAAAAATAAATAAAAATAACATAAATTGGATATATTAGTTATTGTTTTAGAGGTTTATAATATGGAATTGTAACAAAATTTGATTAGAAATAATTATTTTCATGCATTTAGGAAAAAAATTGTAAATTGACCTTTATTGCAGATTTATGTTTAGAATTGTTTATATTCATAGATGTGTTTTTACATGCAGATTGATCTGGTGCGGTACAAAGATAAATAACATACATATTTCTAAACTTCCAAGTAGTTGGATTTATGGCCCCCTTTACTGAGAGGGTTTCTCCAATTTAAATGGTTAATGTAGTCTCCTTTGTCCTAATTCTCCCTAATTTGGCAGTCACTCTAAATGCAGATTGTGTGTGATTAAACCTTCCAATTGTTGGCTGTCCTAACTCTAGATGGATTCCAATACAAATCTATATCATTACACAAGCCAGCATAATGTGACTTCCATAATTGACATGCCTGATGTGGCCTGCAAACCAGTAGTTTAAGACCAATGTATTAACTGAAAACTAAACTGTTGATGTACATGACCTTATGATTTTGTCACAGGACATTACATTTGAATGATTTTATGATCCCTAAACATTTATATTGTTTAAGGTTACAGGATCAATAAGTATTGAATGCAATAATGAGTTCTCTGTCACTAGCAAACACAATCATGGTGGTAATTCCTGCATTCACGAAAGGCACCCTGGGATATATGCAGATAGTCACTTGAATTTGCATAGATCCCTGTGTGCCATTAGAATGAACATTGCTATTAAAACTTCTTGAGGGCAGGGGGCAGCATTTTCACTTTCGGGAAAAATAGCATGCCAAAATTCAACTGCTTGCTACTCATCCCCAGAATATAAGATATGCATATTATTAGTAGATTTGGATAGAAAACACTCTGAAGTTTCTAAAACTGTTTGAATCATGTCTGTGAGAATTATTAACGTTTAAAAATACCTAACGTTGTATTACCAAAGTAGTTTGAAATGTTTTGGTAAAGTTTACATGTAACTTTTGATATATTTTGTAGTGACTTGGCGAAAGTTGGAAGCTGTGTTTTTCTGGATGAAACGGTCCAAATAAATTRACATTTTGGATATATAKCGACGGAATTAATCGAACAAAAGGACCATTTGTGATGTTTATGAGACATATTGGAGTGGCAACAAAATAATTTCGTCAAAGGTAAGGCATGATTTATATTTTATTTCTCCGTTTTGTGTCGTGCTTGCAGTGATGAAATATGTTTCTCTCTTTGTTTACTTTTGTGCTATCATCAGATAATAGCATCTTATGCTTTCGCCGAAAAGCTTTTTTGAAATCTGACATGTTGKCTGGATTCACAACAAGTGTAGCTTTAATTTGGTATCTTACATGTGTGATTTAATGAAAGTTTGATTTTTATATCATGTTATTTGAATATGGCGCGCTGTATTTTCCCTGGCTATTGGCCCTGGCTATTGGCCGACGTTTGCGTCCCACCTGCCCCAGAGAAGTTAACACCCATGACATTGTTTGTCAATGAAAGAGAGTTAGTGATTGCATTCACGTACATATCCAATAACTAGTGATAGCTATGTCAAATGTGATGTGTGTTCAATACCAGAAGGTCTGTTTTTGACTGTTAATTTATTAGTACAGACAAATTATGTTTTGAATTTATACACCACCTCAGGCCAATTTAACAAATTAGGTAAGAGAATAGCCAGTTACCATTTGTGTATTAAAATGGCATTTGGGTAATGCCAATCTATTCCCTTAATAATCCCTTCGATCTGGTTTTATCCCATTATCATCCAATTTCATAAAAAATATGATATTGACTCAATTCTAATTCCATTCCAAGGATGTTTTTAATTTCCAATTAAAATTAAATTCCAAATCCATGCCAATGATGGTTCTTGTTCAATTCAAATTCTGACAGTCTAAATTATAATTAAATTCCATTTCAGGGATGATTTTCTTTTACACTTAAATTGAACCCAACCATGAATTGGACACATCCACAGGCTTCCAATAACCTTTTACGTTACATTTTAGTAATTTAGCAGACGCTCTCATCTAGAGTGATTTACAGGAGCAATTAGTGTTAAGTGCCTTGCTCAAAGTCACGTCAGCAGATTTTTCACCTAGTCTGCTCGGGGAATCAAACCATCAACCTTTTGATTGCTGGCCCAACCCTCTAACCGCTATGCTACGTAAATGCCACATCAAGAACCCCATACTTAACTCAAAGGTTCTTTATCTGGCAAGAGTTCTCCAAGGAACCTTAACAGCTGAGGAAGAACCACTTAAGAATTTTTTTGTTGTTGTCCGCACCACCCTCTGTAGCGCCATGTGATCGAGTGCGATGCTATTGCCATACCAAGCAGTGATGCAGCCWGTCAAGATGCTCTTAATGGTACAACTGTAGACCTTTTTGAGGATTTGAGGGCCCATGCTAAACCTTTTAAACCTCCTGAGGGGGATGAAGCACAGTCGCGCCTTCTTCACGACTGTGCACGTGTGTGTGGACCATTTTAAGCTCTTAGTGATTTGGACACTGAAAAACTTGAAGCTCTCAACCCACTCCACTCCAGCCCTATCAATGTGGGGCTGGAGTGGAGTGGTTCACCCCCGTTTCCTGTAGTTCTCGATCAGCTMCTTGGTTTTACTGACGTTGAGGGAAAGATTGTTGTTCCAGTCCCACACTGCCAGGTCACTGACCTCCTTCATGTAGGCTGTGTCATTGTCACAGGTGATCAGACCTACCGCCGTTGTGTCGTCACCAAATTTGATGATGGTGAACAGGGAGTACAGGAGGTTCCTAAGCACACACCCCTGTGGGGTCCACATGTTGAGAGTCAACGTGGCGGAGGTGATTTTCCCTACCGTCTTCACCTGGGGTCGGCCCATCAGGAAGTCCAGGATCAGGTTGCAGAGGGAGGTGTTCAGTCCCAGGGTCCTAAGCTAGGTGACACACTTGGAGGAGACAATGGGGTTGACCACTGAGCTGTAGTCAATGAACAGCATTCTCACATAGGTATTCCTCTTATGTAGGTGGGTGAGGGYGGTGTGGAGTGCAATTGAGATTGATTYGTCTATAATTCTGTTGGGGTGGTATGCACATTGGAGTGGGTTTAGGGCAGGGATGGGCAACTGGTGGGTCACATGCCGGAACCAATGAAAAATAATAATATATACAGTACCGGTAAAAAGTTTGGACACACCTACTCATTCAAGTGTAATTCTTTATTTTTACTATTTTCTACACTGTAGAATAATAGTGAAGACATCAAAACTATGAAATAACACATATGGAATCATGTAGGGGTGGGGGTGTATGAATGAGCGTTTGCAGACCAACGAGCCACATAATGAGTTCCATTTTTGGAGTTAATATTTAAATAATAATTTTATTACATTTATATTAAAATATGAAACTTTTTTGAGGCACCCAATGCCACGGTTTATCATTTTGGGCTACTTCTGTAGGATTAGATGGGGYTGAGTGACGATGGACCAGGCTTAGCTGTCTGTCTGTAGTTCCTGTCTAGCTATAATATGTCCTCTTCAATTTCCTGTAAACTCCTGTAGAGCAGAGAGAAAACCCCTGAGATCAAGTCTGTATTGGGAAATGTCCCTACAACATTCACACCTATATATTCAAGGCTTCAGCTTTTATGGCTACCCATGCTTAAGGTTGACTGATTGATATGGTAGAGTGTAATTTATGAATACAATCTATATTTGGATGATTATGTTGTAATAATCTTGAAAGAAGCCACACAGCTCCATGATATACAACTAATCCCTCCTCCACACACACATGTGTTTTATAGGCATTATGAGCAAGGTCTTAGGGGGYCTGGCCTGCCATACCTAACCTCCTTGCCGTCCAAATAACATTTTGAAATATTGAGCATTTATTTGAGTTCGATGCAAATCAAACGAAAGACGCATCAATCTCATTTAAAGCATTCGAGTGAGCAAATTAGCACCCCTCTGTCTCAGTATATGTAGACCATCTACAGTTGAAGTCGGAAGTTTACATACAATTTAGCCAAATACATTTAAACTCAGTTTTTCACAATTCCTGACATTTAATCCWAGTAAAAATTACCTGTTTTAGGTCATTTAGGATCACCACTTTATTTTAAGAATGTGCAATGTCAGAATAATAGAAGAGATAATGATTTATTTCAGCTTTTATTTCTTTCATCACATTCCCAGTGGGTCAGAAGTTTACATACACTCAATTAGTATTTGGCAGCATTGTCTTCAAATTGTTTAACTTGGGTCAAACATTTTGGGTAGCCTTCCATAAGCTTCTCACGATATGTTGGGTGACTTTTGGTCCATTCCTTCTGACAGTGCTGGTGTAACTGAATCAGGTTTGTAGGCCTCCTTGCTCGCACATGCATTTTCGGTTCTGCCCACAAATTTTCTACTGGATTGAGGTCAGGGCTTTGTGATGGCCACTCCAATACCTTRACTKTGTTGTCCTTAAGCCRTTTTGCCAYAACTTTGGAAGTATGCTTGGGGTCATTGTCCATTTGGAAGACCCATTTGCGACCAAGCTTTAACTTCCTGACTGATGTCTTGAGATGTTGCTTCAATATATGAACATAATTTTCCTGCCTCATGATAACATCTATTTTGTGAGGTGCACCAGTCCCTCCTGCAGCAAAGCACCCCCACAACGTGATGCCGCCACCCCCATGCTTCAGGGTTGGGATGGTGTTCTTCAGCTTGCAAGCGTCCCCCTTTTTCCTCCAAACATAATGATGGTCATTATGGCCAAACAGCTCTATTTTTGTTTCATCAGAACAGAGGACATTTCTCCAAAAAGTACAATCTTTGTCCCCATGTGCACTTGCAAACCGTAGTCTGGCTTTTGTATGACGGTTTTGGAGCAGTGGCTTCTTCCTTGCTGAGCGGCCTTTCAGGTTATGTCAATATAGGACTTGTTTGACTGTGGCTATAGATACTTTTGTACCTGTTTCCTCCATCATCTTCACATGGTCCTTTACTGTTGTTCTGGGATTGATTTGCACTTTTCGCACCAAAATACGTTCATCTCTAGGAGACAGAACTCATCTCCTTCCTGAGCAGTATGACGGCTGCGTGGTCACACGGTGTTTATACTTGCGTACAATTGTTCATACAGATGAACGTGGTACCTTCAGGTGTTTGGAAATTGCTCCCATGGATGAACCAGACTTGTGGAGGTCTGCAATTTTTTTTCTGTGATCTTAGCTGATTTCTTTTGATTTTCCCATGATGTCAAGCAAAGAGGCACTGMGGTTGAAGGTAGGCCTTGAAATACATCCACAGGTACACCTCCAAATGACTCAAATTATGTCAATTAGCCTATCAGGAGCTTCTAAAGCCATGACATCATTTTCTGGAATTTTCCAAGCTGTTTAAAGGCACAGTCAACTTAGTGTATGTAAACTTCTGACCCACTGGAATTGTGATACAGTGAATTGTTGTTGGAAAAATGACTTGTGCCATGCTCAAGTAGATGTCCTAACCGAATTGCCAAAACTATAGTTTGTTAACAAGAAATTTGTGGAGACTCCAACATAAGTGTATGTAAACTTCTGAACCTAAATTGTATCTGATGCTGTCTGGACCAACGACGAATGTCACACTTTTTCTTGCTGTTTTGCTAACTTGGATGCTTTCTCTGGTGACATAGTTTCAGCAGAGAGGAAGAGGCGAAGCGAGAGGTTCACTCTCGCCAAACTCTGTCCAGAATAAGCCAAATGCATTTCTATGGGCATAATATGCAAACCTATGCGTGTCTTCCCGCCTTTGGGACAAAGACTCCCATTGTTCGGGTGGTGACATGAGCATCTTGTCATTATATACAAATCTTTGGTTTCATCCTCTTGCAAATTGAAAGGGAAAGTTGGCAGGTCCCCTAATGTAAATGTATGTTTTGCCAAAACTATATAATTACGCCAGTCTAAATACAATCATTTTATATATACTACACCAGGGAGCATGACTTAGCCACAGAGGCTAAGTTTAAATAAAAAAATATCTGTGGATTGTTTCAAATCACAAGTTTGTAGGCCTATGCCTGTTTGGGAAGCCCACAATTTGGGTATTGCATATGGCAATTGGTCAAGCTGATTGAGTTACGGCTGTCAGTGATAATCTAAAATATGTGTGAAGATAATATGTCTTGAGTATAATTTTAAATGTTGAGACAAGAAGAAGGGGAGCGGTGTGTGGCGAAGATATGACGTGACTCTCTCCAGAATGCATGCACTCAGCTCTCCAGAATGCGCTCAGCTGTCTCCTGCCAACTCTTGCGTATTCATTGTTTCATTGTGTAAATTGTTTGCCCTTTAATCGTTTTTCTTATCAATTCCCAATTTACATACTGTATGTCACCAGAAGGCCTAGTAAATGTACTGTTAATCTCCCATCATTTTGTTACATTCATTTCTGTTAATGCATGTATTATTACAGTCATTTACCGTTCTCATTCTCAGACTGGAAAAGTTGTTTGCAGAGTTCACAACCTGCTACACTTGTGAGCAACACGTTTTGGTTTATTTCATAACCATTACGAGTTTTGTCCATTTTTTCAATGTCTTTTATTTGGAGTGCTCCATGTGAGCAAGGAGCATGTGTCTGGTTTCTCTTCCCTGATAACGTTAAGGAGCGCACTCCTGAACATGCACAGATGTAGGCCCGCCTGTCCTGATGCGTGCAAAAGTAGGAAAGTACCCATTTGGCAATGTCTAATTTATGATTGTCATAACTCCACGTCCACCGCTAATAAGCTGATCTTCTCAGTCATTTTTTCTTCACCTCACACAATAAGTTAATAAAGTCCGTTTTTTTTAACATCCATTGCTAATGATAGAACGATTATTCAAATACTGAGGAACTAACACTCCCGGCCTCGATAATCACCAAGCCTCGGTGTGATAGAGCACAATATCATGATCTGATGATTCCATATATTCAGCTGTAATGGCATAAAAAACAGCTGTCTGTCCCAAGCTCACTGGTGCGGGGAAATATGAGGGCCCAGAGTAGGCTAGTTACAGTTTTTTCTGAATGCTTAAAAACACTAACAATGATTCTTGAAGCATCTCTGAAACCATTAACACTTGTAGCCAATGCGTTTACCAAGTGTTGCCAAACGGAATGCACGTTCTCTGCTTTACACTCAGTTTGTAATTTTATAACACACTTTTTGCAAAACTGTAAATACAACTAACTGCTTTAAAGAAGTTGACCTATTCTATCGAGAAAGAAATGGCCTATACCAAACAGACTCTGGGACAGATCACAACAGATCAGAATGTTTAGCTGAAAATGTTGATAACCTGTTATTTATTCACATTATAAGCACAGCGGTGCACACGAAGCAGTGGGCTACTCATAAATGTTTGTTCCATAATACAATTAGCACACCACACATGCAAGTGGTTTTATGTGACGGACATGAACATATCTGTTAAGAATTTAGAAAGAGGGGGGGGGATCTAAAGATGCAACACCTAGCATGGGTTGCTAATATGACTAGAATTGTTGTCACGCCCTGACCTTAGTATTCTTTGTTTTCTTTATTATTTTGGTTAGGTCAGGGTGTGACGAGGGTGGTATGTGTTGTTTYTGTCTTGTCTAGGTTTTTGTATGTCTAGGTGTGTGTGTCTAGTCTAGACATATGTAGGTTTATGGTGGCCTGGATTAGTTCCCAATCAGAGGCAGCTGTTTATCGTTGTCTCTGATTGGGGATCCTATTTAGGTTGCCATTTTCCATTTAGGTTTTGTGGGTTATTGTCTATGTGAAGTTGCATGTCTGCACTCGTTGTATATAGCGTTCACATTAGTTTGTTTAGTGTTCTTCGTGTTCAGTCGTCTTCTATTAAAAATATGTATTCACGCTGCGCAGAAAGTTGACTTGAAAACCCCCAAAAATGAGAGAATCTGTACTCGTTTCAATGGCATACGGAAGTCTTTCTAAAATAATTGCCTCAACAGATATGGTTGGATTTTTTTCAAATCTTTTTTGAAGCAAGGTAACGTGCCTCATAACGTGTAAATAAATGTTCAGGTTTCAAACAATTGAGTATATKTTTTCWAAATGCATACTGCCTCCAGCTCATTGCAAAGTGGTGTGTGACACGCTGATGAAACCTGCCTTCTGCTGCCTACACATATGCTTTGACATTTCTAAGCRGTTTGCTTCGAAGCAGTCTGCCAATAACTATACCACTTTATTAGAAACACATGCTCAATGACTTCCGAAGCTTTGTTTCTTTTCTTTTCTTCATTTATTCATAGGGGACAATGCACATTAATCAACATCAATTTTAAAATAATGCAACATCCATGTAAATGTGCCAGGGTTAGCCAAAAGCTCATTTGCACCCGTAGTTCCTGGACAGGTAAGGGCCTTTACACACTATGCAAATACTTAATAAAACAATGCAAAATACAAATACATTACATTACATCCAATAATATATCATTCTAACAACAACACCATCATCAGCTGTCGTCTTACATATGAGGAACCACAGATAACTCATGTGTACAGGTTTGGATAGATTTGAGCCATGTTTTCGATTAAAATTTTAAAATACAATAAGACAGTGCAGTTTCTCAAGTCCATGGCATTGCATTCCAGTATATTGTAGCTCTAACAGAGAGTTTACTGTGTTGAAAAGGGACAATGCAATCCCCTCTAGTTACTGCCCTTGTTGTCCTGGAGATGCTTTCCTTGAGCATGATAAGCYAACATGGGGTGGAGGGGCAAGACCATGCAGGATCTTAAAGGCAAGGCTTGCATCTACATACTGCTTAAAGCTATCCAGACTAAATGCATTATGTTTGTATATGATATGACAATGGTGGTAACTGTTTGGTTTGTTATCGAAAATCTTAAGTGTATGTTTGTAGAGTGATTCAATTGGTTTCAGAATAGTAGCTCCTGCTTGTGACCAGCATGTGAGGTAGCATCTCAGATGTGAGAAGATCATAGCATGCATGTATAGTTTGGTAGCAYCCAGAGGAAGCAAAGGTCTTATAAACCTAAAGTTGGATAATCCAAACTTTGGATTGGAGTCCAAAATGACACCGAGATACCTGAAGTTAGACACAACTTTCAGATTCTCCCCATTAACAAGAACAGCTCGTTGGGAAGAATCAATGGATTTCTTAGAGAAGTACATGCAAACAGTCTTGTTGATATTTAAATACAGGCAAGAATTAGTCAACCATTTGGAAACATGTACAGTAGCTTCCGTTAATTTATTAACAACTAGTTGTCTATTTTTTGAGTGTACATACAGAACTGTATTGTCTGCATACTTGCATGGGCAAGCAAGTGGGAGATCATTTATATAGATGGTAAACAGAAGGGGGCCTAATATTGACCCTTGTGGGACCACAAAGTTATAGTAAAGAGAGTCCGTCTGAGTGTCTCCCAAACGAACCCTTTGACTTCTTTTTGTCAGATAGGAATACATCCAACTAATGACTTCAGTGGACACATTAAGGGAGGATAGTTTGGATAGGGGGACCTCATGATTAACAGTATCAAATACCTTTTTAAGATCCAAAAAGACTGTGCCGACTTCACCACCTATGTCCAGTTTAGATTTAATGCACTCCAGAAAATAGCAATTGGCTGTTTCGGTAGAATGGTTAGTTCTGAATCCAAATGAGTCCYATTAACCTTTAGAATCCCATTAACCTTTAATTCGGGATGTTTTGGGGATTTTTCAGCTCCTCTCCCAGTTAGTTTGTTGAGATTTTCCCAAATCACTTTGCCATTTCCTTTTACTTCATTGATCACTGTATGAAAGAACTCTGCTTTTGCTTTTTTATATTCCTTACCACCTTACTTCTCAGTGCTGTAAATTGGGCTGTTATCACTCTGACCAGACTTCAGTGCATTTTCAAGGAAAGATCCCGTTCTCTCATCTGTCTCCAGAGGTCCTCATTGAGCCATGGTAGAAAGGTTTTCCGTCTTGGCTTACGTTGATATTTCCTAGTAAAAGCAAGTACCCCTGACCGCAGTGTGCAATTCGCGTCCGGGCTCAATGTGGGCGGAGTCAAACATTTGACTCCGCCCACGTTTGACCCCCCCCTCCCTCCCATCTTTTTTTGGTCCTGTTCATCTGAGGTTTGACGGTCACACACTGAGTACAAACGCACACGTTGAATACAAACATATTTCATTTTTGAAGATCGTAAGAAATATTATAGAAAGTGGTACCAGCAGATGTGTTCTAACACTTGGCTTTAGGACAAGCTACTGATATTGTTGCAGTGAACAACAGACTTGTTATTTATGTCATGTGCTGTTAAAATTGTGTTGTAATTTGTCATTATATTATTTCATTGAGCATATATAAACAGTTACTACCTATCCTGATTTATAATGTTATTGACTTTCCTCATGAGAACGGAGACAGACTACACCATATAGACACACTGACAAGCTGAATGTGCTTTGTAATTAAGTTATACCAGCTCCAGTAAAGAGATCAGAGACTCGGCTGACTTCTATGTCATCTTTACTAAACAACATAACACAATTAGCAAATGAAACAATTAACACAGCAGACAAAAACAAGGTTTGACCACTCCTCAAAAATGGCTTCACTCTTGCTCCTCAAAAGAGGCAAAGACAGTCATTTTCTTGTTGTCAACTGCCTCCACATAGAACATCTCATAATCTCTCTGTAACTGGAACATGAATGGTTCCTTGAGGAGAATATTTTCCTCTTCATCCAGGCCATCATACAACCGTAGTTCTTTAAGGGTTTTAATGCGTCTTCCAGGCCATCATACAACCGTAGTTCTTTAAGGGTTGTAATGCGTCTTCCAGGCCATCATACAAACCGTTAGGTTTCTTTTAAGGGTTTGTAATGCGTCCTTCCAGGCCATCATACAACCGTAGTTTCTTAAGGGGTTGTAATGCGTCTTCCAGGCCATCATACAACTGTAGTTCTTTAAGGGTTGTAATGCGTCTTCCAGGCCATCATACAATCGTGAGTTCTTTAAGGGTTGTATGCGTCTTCCAGGGCCATCATTACAACCGTAGTTCTTTGGGTTGTAATGCGTCTTCCAGGCCATCATACAACCGTAGTTCTTTAAGGGTTGTAATGCGGTCTTCCAGGCCATCATACAACGTAGTTCTTTAAGGGTTGTAATGCGTCTTCCGGGCCATCATACAACCGTAGTTCTTTAAGGGTTGTAATGCTGCTTCCAGGCCATCATACAACCGTAGTTCTTTAAGGGTTGTAAATGGCGTCTTCCAGGCCATCATACAACGTAGTTCTTTAAGGGTTGTAATGCGTTTCCAGGCCATCATACAACCGTAGTTCTTTAAGGGTTGTAAAGCGTCTTCCAGGCCATCATACACAACCGTAGTTCTTTAAGGGTTGTAATGCGTCTTCCAGGCCATCATACAACCGTAGTTCTTTAAGGGTTGTAATGCGTCTTCCAGGCCATCATACAACCGTAGTTCTTTAGGGGTTGTAATGCGTCTTCCAGGCCATCATACAACCGTAGTTCTTTAGGTTGTAATGCGTCTTCCAGGCCATCATACAACCGTAGTTCTTTAAGGGTTGTAATTGCGTCTTCCAGGCCATCTTACAACCGTAGTTTTATTAAGGGTTGTAATGCGTCTTCCAGGCCATCTTACAACCGTAGTTTATTAAGGGTTGTAATGCGCCTTCCAGGCCATCTTACCACCCGTAGTTCTTTAAGGGTTGTAATGCGTCTTCCAGGCCATCCAATTACACTAGGGAGGGAAAGTGCCTTTAAATCTTTGGCGTTCGCACCACCTTGCTGCCTCTAGGGTGTCCCTTAGAAGAACATCCTTGCTTCCTTGAAGTAAAGGAAGATTAAATATTAAGAGTAGTGCCTCATTGGGTGAGCAAGACAATTTACACCCCACTTTCACAATACCACCATGCAAACAAAACCACTATTACTAAAGGGGTTTTCAGTGATATCTATAACTACTCAACAGTCATCACAACTAGTATATCGGGCCGCATGATAGCCTTCAGCGTTACACACCGTAGACTACATACCCAGTTCACAGCTCCCAGTTCACCATGCATCAAGCCTTCCGCGTTGCACAACGTAGACTACATACCCGGTTCACAGTTCACTGCGATCAAGCCTTCAGCGTTACACACCGTAGACTACATACCCAGTTTCACAGCTCACCTTGCATCAAGCCTTCCGCGTTACACAACGTAGACTACATACCCAGTTTCACAGCTCACGCATTCATCAAGCCTTCAGCGTTACACACCGTAGACTATATCCCCGTTCACAGCCTCCAGCCACCATGCATCAAGCTTTCAGCGTTACACAACATACCCAGTTCACAGCTCCCAGTTCACCATGCATCAAGCCTTCAGCGTTACACAACGTAGACTAACATACCCAGTTCACAGCTCCCAGTTCACCATGCATCAAGCCTTCAGCGTTACACAAGTAGACTACATACCAGTTAAGCTCCAGTTCACCATGCATCAAGCCTTCAGCGTTACACATGTAGATACATACCGTTCACAGCTCCCAGTTCGCCGTGCATTTTGTTTTCAGTATCGTTCTAGAAAAGAAACAGATTGTGGTCATTAAGTATATGTAAGGGAACCTCTAGGGATGTGTGTACAAGAATGCACTTACTTTAGCTAATAGCCTATAAAGTACTTGCTCCTGCAGAGCTGGATGCTGAGGTGACATGCTGTGAACTCTTGGGGGGGTCGTCTTCTACCTCATCCTGAAATATATTGAAGAGGGGGGGGGGGTAAGTCTTTAAACATTGGTTTAAGAATATACCACTCATCATGTGACATCCCTCTACCTGTAGTGTGTTTTGTTTTCGCCACCTTTTTCGATCTTTTTCAACCTTCTTTTCTTCAGACCTTAGTGAGGGAATGACATACATTTAAATACATTTCTATATTTAAAATATTTCAGGTCAGTCCTGGCTACATGTGAACGCAAGTGATTTTAAGGATGCAAATGAAACGTTTTTATAATGTTCAAGACTTACGGCATGGGAAAGTTCTGCAGGAGAACTAGGGACCACCATTGCCTAATTTGCTGCATGTTTTCCTTTGAAAAATAAAAATCACACAATCGGATGGGAATCCCAAAAAATCATTACATCCACTAGTGATGAGAATTTCATAATTTATCTCAGTGAAATCACACTGTGCTTCCATTGCGATGTACAGAGCATACTGTAAGTTAAGAAAGAGTAGGTTGTTAAGTTTGATAGTTATGATAACAACAGTAATGATAATAGTAAATAATAATAATACTGTCACGCCCTGACCTGAGATATCTCTGTTTTCTTTATATTTTGGTTAGGTCAGGGTGTGACYAGGGTGGGTACGCTAGTTTTTGTATTGTCTAGGGGTTTTGTATTGTCTAGGGTTTTTGGATGTCTAGGTTTAGTAGGTCTAGGTGATTTGTATGTTTATGGTGGCCTGATATGGTTCCCAATCAGAGGCAGCTGTTTATAGTTGTCTCTGATTGGGGATCTTATTTAGGTAGCCATTTCCCTTCGGTGTTTGTGGGATCTTATTCTATGTTTAATTGCCTGTCTGCACTATTCATATAGCTTCACGTTTGTTTTGTTAGTTTGTTCAGTGTTCTTTCTTTAATAAAGAAGAATGTACGCATACCACGCTGCACCTTGGTCCGATCTTTATGACGAACGTGACAAATACCAGCATCTTACCATCAAAACAAACGACCCACAGTTGTTTGAGAAACCTTGCTTTGGTAGGCCCTGTGGTGTGAACAAGGTACAATTTTCAATCAAGGAATGACAATCAAATGGTATAGTTCAGTGGAATAATTTAAAGGAATATCTAACCATCATCATCCACACCAAAAGTCCTCCAAGGTCCAGGGGACAAGGTCCGAGCAATGTTTCTGTGAACACAATGTATGTGAAAGTAAAGAAAAAGAACAATTGAACAGCTTTTATACTCCAGCATGCATAACAGTTTTGAACACAGTTGGAACTGAATTAGCCCAAGTATTTTTCACAACATGTATGAGTGTTGCAGGACCAGAAAATGTATTTTTGACTGCAAACACACCATTTCTCACATCAATGCACTCACATGCCAAAAATCTTTCCTCACATGCCCAAAATCTTTTCTGTTTCAAAGCAATGTGTATGCTTTCTTTGTAAATGTGTTTAAGTTTTTCTTATTTAACTTCAGTTTGCACTGTGGACAAGTTACAATGACTTTTGACCTGCCATGTATGTTGGTACCAGGTGATTTCATTATTGTATATACTATGTTTTGGCTGTGTACGCTCGCCATGTGTAACTGTTAACCTTTAATAAATGGATCACTAGTCACTTTAAACAATGCCACTTTAAATAATGACACTTTAATGTTTACATATCTTACATTACTCATATCACAAGTACAGTATATACTGTATTTTATACCATCTACTGCACCTTGCCTATGCCGCTCGGCCATTGCTCATCCATATACTTACAGTTGAAGTCGGAAGTTGACATACACTTTGGTTGGAGTCGTTTTTCAACCACTCCACAAATTTCTTGTTAACAAACTATAGTTTTGGCAAGTCGGTTAGGACATCTACTTTGTGCATGACACAAGTAATTCTTCCAACAATTGTTTACAGACAGATTATTTCAAACTGTATCACAATTCCAGTGGGTCAGAAGTTTACATACACTATGTTGACTGTGCCTTTAAACCGCTTGGAAAATTCCAGAAAATTATGTCATGGCTTTAGAAGCTTCGGATAAGCTAATTGACATCATTTGAATCCATTGGAGGTGTACCTGTGGATGTATTTCAAGGCCTACCTTCAAACTCAGTGCCTCTTTGCTTGACATCATGGAAAAATCAAAAGATATCAGCCAAGACATCAGAAACAAAAATCCGGTTCATCCTTGGGAGCAGTTTCCAAACGCCTGAAGGTACCATGTTCATCTGTACAAACAATAGTACGCAAGTATAAACACCATGGGACCATGCAGCCGTCATACCGTTCAGGAAGGAGACGCGTTCTGTCTCCTAGAGATAAACGTACTTTGGTGCGAAAAGTGCAAATCAATCCCGGAACAACAGCAAAGGACCTTGTGAAGATGCTGGAGGAAACAGGTACAAAGTGTCTATATCCACAGTAAAACGAGTCCTATATCGACATAACCTGAAAGGCCACTCAGCAAGGAAGAAGCCACTGCTCCAAAACCACCATAAAAAGCCAGACTACGGTTTGCAACTGCACATGAGGACAAAGATCGTACTTTTTGGAGAAAAAATTAATAAACTGAAACTCACTGAACAAAACAACCAACCAAACGAAACGAAACGTGAAGCTATACAACTGGCGCTGACAGGCAACTAAACATAGACAAGATCCCTCAAACACAAATGAGGAAATGGCTACCTAAATTTGATCCCCAAACAGAGACAACGATAAACAGCTGTCTCTGATTGGGAACCATATCAGGCCAACATAGACATACAAAAAACCTAGATGACCCACCCTAGTCACTATCATGCCCCAACCAACACAGAGAATAAAAAGCTTACTATGGTCAGGGCGTGACAATGGGTGCTAGTTAACGCTATCCGCCCACTTTGAGCCCGGCCCGACTTTTGACTCCTCCCACATTGAGCCCGGCTCAGAACTGCACACTGCAGTCAGGGGCTTCTCAGTAAAAGAGGTATCCACTTTGTCAATAGCTGACAGAAATGTTCTGTATGCAGACCATGGGTCTTCATTGCTTAACAGATCAGACCAGTCAATTTTGACTTATAGCTGCTCACTTTTCGGGATTTTTTAAATCATTCTGTTGCACATTAATAGGGTTTTTAAATCTCTTTTTAGTGAGCTTTCTAACCACCAATGTAACATTGTGGTCAGATATGCCAGTTAGTAAGTTAGTGGACTTAGTAATTTGATCAGGTCTGTAAACAGATCAATTTGAGTCTGGGTTGACTGTGTTACTCTGGTTGGACCTTGTATTATTTGAGTCACCTGGTTCGTTTGTTATTGGTTTGGTACAAGACAAAAAAGCTACTCTGCGCACGTGCTACAGTGTGTGAAGCACGCTTCAATTACCAGTTGAGAAATAAAAATGGTAGCTATTTTTAATCGTGGCCATCAACACGCAATTGCATTTAGAATTTTTGCGCAATGATTGGACTTATAAAAGCACGTTTCACTCCAGCAGCAACAAAATAGCTGTTTGAGGAGTTGTCTGACAGATTTTCTGCTCAAGGTTCTGTATCTGTATTCTGTGCATACACTCCAATTTAATTCCACTAAATTATGCAAATGAACATTTAGACCGATGAGCATGACCGGTCAAATGTATTTCCATCGACTGGAATTTCCATCAATGAACAGGCTTTTTTTCAATGGGATTTATTTTGTATATTTGGCTGGGGCCAATTTTATTTGTCAGCTTTTCAATATTTTTATTGTTCAAAAGCCAGCTATTACTGGCTAACGGAAATCCTGACACACATAGTGCATACACCATAGACATACATCATTTACACATCCACACACACAGAGAGTTCAGCTCAGACAGATCCATCTCAGAGAGGCCCAGCTCATGAGCTCCATCAGCAGCATTATTCTGGAATGGAAAATGTGTTTATGCAACAAATGTTAATGGATTGCATTGACTCGTTCTCTAATCAAACCGAATCGTTTCAAACTAAAACGTATCGTTCCTGTATTGTATCGGAACCCATGTTTCTAGATACGTGTCAAATCACCTTGAAAGGGAAAGATGCACATCTCTAGTACTTTTCTATTTCCAGAACTACCCAAGGGTGAAAAATCCCCTCATTCATTCCTGCGGGAAAGCTAGAGAGTGGATCACTTGTAATTTAATATGTATTCATAAAATTGTGATTGCGCTATCTACCGTGTGTATTTTTTTTAAAGTAAGTGGGGGAGTGGGGGTTAGATAAAGGTAAAACCATACCTACTTACTGCATTCAGAATGTTAACAGGCCATACAAATATCTCTGTCAGTCTTTTGGGCATGTGGCAGCGATGGCAGCCATTTGCTTGCTGTATACCGTATACAGTAATCTATGCATATTTCATAAGTCTTAAAATGGGAATCGCATCCTGTATGCATTAACATTTTAATCCCTCTGTAGAGTCAGCGCATGCTTTTCCTTCACTCTGCTGCACTGCTGGATACATGGGCCCTCTCCCCGTATAAAGACATTTTTCCCACTTTTCTAAACCTCGTAAATCTCCATTTTAGCGATGCCATAGAGGAGCAATACTGAAAAGAGAGGATTGGGAAAGAGTCAGTGCTTATACACAATGGTTGGATGATAAATAGTTGAGGAACACAGGGCTAAGTGTTTTGTGTTCTCTGTGTGCTCTCATAAATTGTCCTAAACCCCCCCAACAACAAAAAAACCTGTATTCAAAAACGGGTCAGGTTTAATCGTGTATTCACATTGATTAGTAACAGCCTGCGTCGTGACAGTGCTCTCTGTTATATCATCAATCTAAAGCGGTAAACATGTTTGCCTGATTTGACATTACCAAACAAATTGGGTGGAATAAGTAACAGTCGCCTTGTAACAGAGTGTTGAGATCTCCTCTGAAGTAATGGCTAACTTCAAAGGGTGAAACTGTTGTCAAATGTATAAAGCGCTTTCCTCGCCTATTTTTCCATATCCACGGAGTAAATGAAAGCCGCTCTATGAGTTCAAATTGAAGTTCAGTCATCCATTAAAATGTTTCCTCTCTCTCTCTCTCTCTCTCTCTCTGCCCCTGCCCCCTCTCTCTCCCCCACCCCTCTTGGTCTCGCTGGGTGAAGCCAGAAAGCAAAGTAGCAAATTGGAAGAACAAAGTTGAATGACAATGAGAGAAAGATAAGAAAAATTATGACAAAGAAGAAAAAAAGACATTGGGGTTACAGAGAAGTAATTAAGTTTGGAAAACACTGCTCTCTTCTGTCACTGTCTCCATCTGGTGGCCCTCTAAGTCAAACCCCAGAGAGATAGGAGAGAGAGACCAAACCAAATCAATTAGACCCAAACAAACCATGAGAAAAAATATAATTACTTGACACATTGGAAAGAATTTACCAAAAAACTGAGCAAACTAGAATGATATTTGGCCCTAAACAGAGAGTACACAGTGGCAGAATACCTGACCACTGCGACGGACCCGAACGTAAAGAAAGCTTTGACTATGTACAGACTCAGTGAGCATAGCCTTGCTATTGAGAAAGGCTGCCAGGCTTTCAAAAGAAGACTTTGTGCACACTGCCCACAAAATAAAATGGAAACTGAGCTGCACTTCCTAACCTGACAAATATATGACCATATTAGAGACATACATTTCCCCCAGATTACACAGACCCACAAAGAATTTGAAAGCATATCCAATTTGTATGAACTCCCATATCTATTGGGTGAAATACCACAGTGTGCAATCACAGCAGCAACATTTGTGACCTGTTGCCATAAGAAATGTGCAACCAGTGAAGAACAAACACAATTGTAAATACTTCCAATATTTATGTTTATTAATTTTCCCTTTTGTACTTTAAATATTTGCACATCGTTACAACACCGTATATAGACATAATATGACATTTGAAATGTCTTATTGTCTTAACACCATTGTAAATACAACATATACATACATGTATACATACGTACACACATACGTACACATTCATATATCGATACAGTTGAAGTCAGAAGTTTACATATACTTAGGTTGGAGTCATTAAAACTTGTTTATCAACCACTCCACAAATTTTGTATTAACTAACTATAGTTTTCGCAAGTCGGTTAGGACATCTACTTTGTGTATGACACAAGTAATGTTTCCAACAATTGTTTACAGACAGATTATTTCACTTATAATTCACTGTATCACAATTCCAGTGGGTCAAAAGTTTACATACACTAAGTTGACTGTGCCTTTAAACAGCTTGGAAAATTCCAGAAAATGATGTCATGGCTTTAAAAGCTTCTGATAGGATAATTCAAATCAAATCAAAGTGTATTTGTCACATGCGCCGAATACAACAGGTGTAGACCTTACAGTGAAATGCTTACTTACAGGCTCTAATTGACATAATTTGAGTCAATTGGAGGTGTACCTGTGGATGTATTTCAAGGACTACCTTCAAACTCAGTGCCTCTTTGCTTGACATCATGGGAAAATCTAAATAACCCAGCCATGACCTCAGAAATAAAAATGTAGACCTCAACAAGTAAGGTTCATCCTTGGGAGCAATTTCCAAACGTCTGAAGGTACCATGTTCATCTGTACAAACAAATGTACGCAAGTATAAACACCATGGGACCACACAGCCATCATATCGCTCAGAAAGGAGATGCGTTCTGTCTCCTAGAGATGAACGTACTTTGGTGTGAAATGTGCAAATCAATCCCAGAACAACAGTAAAGGACCTTGTGAAGATGCTGGAGGAAACCGGTACAAAAGTATCTATACCCTCAATAAAACGAGTCCTTTATCGACATAACCTGAAAGGCTGCTCAGCAAGGAAGAAGCCAGTGCTCCAAAACCATCATAAAAAAGCCAGACTACGGTGTGCAACTGCATATGAGTACAAAGATCACACTTTTTGTAGAAATGTCCTCTGGTCTGATGAAACAAAAATAGAACTGTTTGGACATAATGACCATCGTTATGTTTGGAGGAAAAAGGGGGAGGCTTGCAAGCCGAAGAACACCATCCCAACCGTGAAGCACGGGGGTGGCAACATCATGTTTTGGGGTGCTTTGCTGCAGGAGGGACTGGTGCACCTTACAAAATAGATGGCATCATGAGGTAGGAAAATTATGTGGATATATTGAAGCAACATCTCAAGACATCAGTCAGGAAGTTAAAGCTTGGTCGCAAATGGGTCTTCCAAATGGACAATGACCTCAAACGTACTTCCAAAGATGTGGCAAAATGGCTTAAGGACAACAAAGTCAAGGTATTGGAGTAGTCATCAGAAAGCCCTGACCTCAATCCCATAGAATATTTGTGGATAGAACTGAAAAAGTGTGTGCGGGCAAGGAGGTCTACAAACCTGACTCAGTTACACCAGCTCTGTCAGGAGGAATGGGACAAAATTCACCCAATTTATTGTGGGAAGCTTGTGGAAGGCTACCCGAAACATTTGACCCAAGTTAAACAATTTAAAGGCAATTCTAAGAAATACTAATTGAGTGTATGTAAACTTCTGACCCATTGGGAATGTGATAAAATAAATAAAAGTTGCAATAAATCATTCTCTCTACTATTATTCTGACATTTCACATTCTTAAAATAAAGTGGTGATTCTAACTGACCTAAGACAGGGTTTTTTACTAGGATTAAATGTCAGGAATTGTGAAAAACTGAGTTTAAATGTATTTGGCTAAGGTATATGTAAACTTCTGACTTCAACTGTATATACACATACATAAATACACACACGTATATATATATATATATATATATATATATATATATATATATATATATATATATATATATATATATATATRTATWTATATATATWTAYACMYAYAGTWTGTATATATATATACATACACATACTGTATATATACATACATATACACACATATATATATATACATTCACACATACACACACATATACATACATACACACACATGTATATATACACATATACAAACACACACACACACACATATATATATATACATATATATGTACATGTACTTGAACTATTTGCACATCATTACAACACCTTTTATAGACATAATTTGACATTTGAAATGTATTTAGTATTTATCCTTTTGGAACTTTTGTCAGTGTCATTTTTCTGTTAATTTTGTATTGTTTATTTCACTTTTGTTTATAATCTATTTCACTTGCTTTGACAATGTAAACATATGCTTTCCATGCCAATGAAGCCCCTAAATTGAATTCAATTGAGAGAGGGGGGAGAGGGATAGGGGGGAGAGAGACACAAAGAGAGAGACAGAGACAGAGAGAGAGAGAGAGAGAGAGAGAGAGAGAGAGAGAGAGAGAGAGAGAGAGAGAGAGAGATTATCCTGGAATAGCCAAGGCTTGAGGTTATCTGCCTTTGGCCTAAAGAGCAGGAACCTGGACTTCATCAAATAAATCCGAAACACAGACATTGTCATCCTACAAGAAACATGGTATAGAGGAGATGGACCCACTGGGTACCCTCTAGGTTACAGAGAGCTGGTAGTCCAATCCACCAAACTACCAGGTGTGAAACAGAGAAGGGACTCAGGGGGTATGCTAATTTGATATAGAGCATACCTAACACACTCTATTGAATTTATCTAAACTGGAACATTTAACATTTGGCTAGAAATTCAAAAGGAATTTATCTCAGAGAAAAATGCCCTCGTGTGCTATCTATATCCCCCACTAGAATCCCTATACTTTAATGAAGACAGCTTCTCCATCCTGGAGGGGGAAATCAATCCTTTCCAGGCCCAGGGACATGTACAAGTCTGTGGCGACATAAATCCCAGAATTGGACAAGAACCTGACACCCTAAGTGCACAGCGGCACAAACACCTACCTGGAGGTGACAGCATTCCCTCTCCCATATGCCCCCCATAGGCACAACTATGACAACATAACCAACAAAAACAGGTCACAACTCCTGCAGCTCTGTCACACGCTGGGTATGTACAGTCGTGGCCAAAAGTTTTGAGAATGACACAAATATTAATTTTCACAAAGTCTGCTGCCTCAGTTTGTATGATGGAAATCTGCATATACTTCAGAATGTTATGAAGAGTGATCAGATGAATTGCAATTAATTGCAAAGCCCCTCTTTGCCATGCAAATGAACTGAATCCCCCAAAAACATTTCCACATCATTTCAGGCCAGCCACAAAAGGACCAGCTGACATCATGTCAGTGATTCTCTCGTTAACACAGGTGTGAGTGTTGACGAGGACACGGCTGGAGATCACTCTATCATGCTGATTGAGTTCGAAAAACAGACTGGAAGCTTCAAAAGGAGGGTGGTGCTTTGATTCATTGTTCTTCCTCTGTCAACCGTGGTTACCTGCAAGGATACACGTGCCGTCATCATTGCTTTGCACAAAAAGAGCTTCACAGGCAAGGATATTGCTTGCTGCCAGTAAGATTGTACCTAAATCAACCATTTATCGGATCATCAAGAACTTCAAGGAGAGCGGTTCAATTGTTGCTAGAAAGTCCAGCAAGCGCCAGGACCATCTCCTAAAGTTGATTCAACTGCGGGATCGGGGCACCTCCAGTACAGAGCTTGCTCAGGAATGGCAGCAGGCAGGTGTGAGTGCATCTGCACGCACAGTGAGGYGAAGACTTTTGGAGGATGGCCTGGTGTCAAGAAGGGCAGCAAAGAAGCCACTTATCTCCAGGATAAACATCAGGGACAGACTGATATTCTGCAAAAGGTACAGGGACTGGACTGCTGAGGACTGGGGTAAAGTCATTTTCTCTGATGAATCCCCTTTCCGATTGTTTGGGGCATCCGGAAAAAAGCTTGTCTGGAGAAGACAAGGTGAGCCCTACCATCAGTCCTGTGTCATGCCAACAGTAAAGCATCCTGAGACCATTCATGTGTGGGGTTGCTTCTCAGCCAAGGGAGTGGGCTCACTCACAATTTTGCCTAAGAACACAGCCATGAATAAAGATTGGAACCAACACATCCTCCGAGAGCAACTTCTCCCAACCATCCAGGAACAGTTTGGTGACGACACAATGCCTTTTCCAGCATGATGGAGACCTTTGCCATAAGGCAAAAGTAATACTAAGTGGCTCAGGGAACAAAACATCGTATTTTTGGGTCCATGGCCAGGAAACTCCCCAGATCTTAATCCCATTGAGAACTTGTGGTCAATCCTCAAGAGGTGGGTGGACAAACAAATACCACAAATTCTGACAAACTCCAAGCTTTGATTATGCAAGAATGGGCAGCCATCAGTCAGGATGTGGCCCAGAAGTTAATTGCACAGCATGCCAGGCGGATTGCAGAGTCTTGAAAAAGAAAGGTAAACACTGCAAATATTGACTCTTTGCATCAACTTCATGTAATTGTCAATAAAAGCCTTTGACACTTACGAAATGCTTGTAATTACTTCAGTATTTCATAGTAACATCTGACAAAAATATCTAAAGACACTGAAGCAGCAAACTTTGTGAAAATGAATATTTGTGTCATTCTCAAAACTTTTGGCCACGACTGTACATTGTCAATGGTAGGCTTTGAGGGGACTCCTATGGTAGGTACACCTATAGCGCATCTCTTGGGAGTGGTACTGTAGACTCCATTTTGACTCCATTTTGAAAACAAACCCAGTTTTGATGAACTCCCATATCTACTGGGTGAAATACCACAGTGTGCCATCAGACTGAAAGACAACTTTCTAGCTCCGCCCACAACTTCCAGACTTTATAGCATTCGAGAAAGCTTGAGTTATTGAGTTATTATTAGTTTCACACTTAAAGCATGAGTCTGCCGTTTTGCTGAAAAAAATGTATACTAAAAACTTGGAAGTCAATCAATCCGCCAACATTGACACAATGGAAAAATCGTAAGATTTATTATTAAATTACTGCAATAGCATGGGAGACAGAGAAAAACAAATTGGTACAATTTAAGGGCAAGTGTTAACTGACTTGCCTAGTTAAATAAAGGTTAAATAAAATATAAATTACATCTCATCTGCCCAGACCCTGTATGCTCACACACCCATCCCCTAATGCCTACATTATTGTTTAACCTCTACAGGATTTTACCAGATCTAATGTTTTATCTCCTCGTGCATTCATTTCACATTTCCACAAACGTCAAAGTGTTTCCTTTCAAATGGTATCAAGAAAATGCATATCCTTGCTTCAGGTCCTGAGCTATAGGCAGTTGGATTTGGGTATGTCATTTTAGGCGAAAATTGGGGGGAAAAAGAGGTGGATCCTTAAGAGGTTTTTAAGAACAAATTCTTATTTACTATGACGGCGTGTCTGTAAGTTGTTGTATAAGTTTGTTTTTGGAATGCAAAAAAATATATAAAAAGGAAAAATAAAATATTCAAAAAATATAAACAGTATATGTGGTATGGGAGTTTACAGAATGTGTCCACACACACACACACACACACACAGATGTTATGAACAATGAACACGTCAGAAATGCTTAAATGACTCCTACTCATAAGGACACATCCTGATTTTTTTTATAGCAATTAGGTTAAGTGCTTCACTCAAGGGCACATCAACAGATACCATCCCTAATCATCTCAGAGATTCAAACAAGCAACCTTTTGGTTACTGGCCCAGTGCTCTTAACCATTAGGCTAACTGCCACCCCACGGCTGGCTCCCTCGTGAACCACAAAAATATCCAGACGCTCTGTTTAATCCTTAGTCGTGTCCATATCATGGGAGTACTAAGAGATATAAACATTAGCATACCCCCGTATGTGAAGCTTACTCATAAAACTACATCCTGTCGTTGTCTGACACTGCAGATTTTAGAGAGAGAGAGAGAGAGAGAGAGAGAGAGAGAGAGAGAGAGAGAGAGAGAGAGAGGAGCAGAGAGAGAGAGAGAGAGAGAGAGAGAGAGAGAGAGAGAGAGAGAGAGAGAGAGAGACATTGCGGGAGCTTGGGAGCATCTGAATCATCCTTGATCTAAGACAAAAGTGTCTCCTCTCCCTTACTTCTGTTCTTTACCTTTCGCGTCTGGAGATGTGGGGCCCCTTATTTTACCAGGTAAGATCGCCTGTTATTGGCAATTGATCATTGGTCAGAATTGATCACATGTCATGAAGTGACTGCAGTGTGATGTCATCATTATAGATTTGGTGCCGAAGCTGGACGCATCGACCAGTCAGATTATTCGGTTTGCCAGCACTGCATTGATTTGTCTCTGTGATACAGCACCGAGCTGTTCTCAAACTTCTGACAAAGTGAGGGGGAAAAAAGTTCTGTCTCCCAAACACTTTGCTCTCCTCTAACCCTGCTGTAGAGACAAGGAGCAAAAAAAAGAGCGAGGGAGCGTACAGAGAGAAGTTATCGGTTTGGTTTCCCTTCATTCCCTTCCTAACCTGAATGAGAATAAACTCTCTCCTGTAATCGTTCACTGCCCTCCCCCCCAAAACTCGTGTTTTCCCCATTCACGATGGTACCGGGAGCGGCGGGCAGGCGGGAGCATGTGAAGAATGAGCGTATGCTTCCACCGACAGCCCCTGGGCACTGGGTCGCTCGGCAGCGTCCAAACCCCATTAGCAGGAGCGGAGCTATGTCAAGCAGGGCCGAAGTCGATAAGCAGGCCCCATAACAGTAGCCTATCAGCTCCACTCTGCTCTGCACCGTGCTGCTTTGTAACAGACGGCACACAAACACACAGCCTCCTCAAGGGCTCCCTGAGGAAACTAAGGAAGGAGAGAGAGTGAGAGAGAGAGTGAGAGAGAGRKGGGGGGAGGATGGAAAGAAAGGAGGTAGCAGAATAAATGGTGGAGAAAAGGAAAGGCAAGGTGTGAATGTAGGGCCAGAGGCATATGAGGAGAGAGATATAATACAGTAGCAAGACAGTGAGAATAAAGGAGACTGCTATTGATTAACCATATTATCTTTACAAAGGATGTTGTTCACATACACTATATATACAAAAGTATGTGGACACCCCTTCAAATCAGTGGATTCGGCTATTTCAGCCACACGCGTTGCTGACAGGTGTATAACATCGTGCACACAGCCATGCAATCTCCAAAGACAAACCTTGGCAGTAGAATGGCCTTAATGAAGAGCTCAGTGACTTTCAACGTTGCACCGTCATAAGATCCCACCTTTCCAACAAGTCAGTCAATTTCTGCCTTGCTAGAGCTTCTCTGGTCAACTGTAAGTGCTGTTATTGTGAAGTGGAAATGTCTAGGAGCAACAACGTCTCAGCTGCAAAGTGATAGGCCACACAAGCTCACAGAATGGGACCGCTGAGTGCTGAACTGGGTAGCGCGTAAAAATCGCCTGTCCTCGGTTGCAACACTCATTACCGTGTTCCAAATTGCCTCTGAAAGCAATGCAAGCACAAGAACTGTTCATCGGGAGCTTCATGAAATTGGTTTCCATGGCCGAGCACCCGCACACAAGCCTAAGATCACYGTGCGCAATGCCAAGCGTCGGCTGGAAGGGTGTAAAACTCGCCACCATTGGACTCTGGAGCAGTGAAAATGCATTCTCTGGAGTGATGACTCTCGCTTCACCATCTGGCAGTCCGACTTACAAATCCTGGTTTGGCGGATGCCAGGAGAACGCTACCTGCCCCAATGTAATATTAAGATTACAGCGTACAATGACATTCTAGACAATTCTCTATTTCCAACTTTGTGGCAACAGTTTGTGGAAGGCCCTTTCATGACAATGCCACGAGCACAAAGTGAGGTCCATATAGAAATGTTTTGTCAAGATCAGTGTGGAAGAACTTGACTGGCCTGCACAGAGCCTTGATCTCATTCCAATCGAACACCTTTGGGATTGACTGCGAGCCAGGCGTAATCGTCCAACATCAGTGCCCGACCTCACTAMTGCTCTTGTGGCTGAATGGAAGCTTGTCCCCGCTGCAATGTGCCAACATCTAGTGGAAAGCCTTCCCAAAAGAGTGGAGGCTGGAGGCTGCAGGAAAAGGGATGRCCAACTCCATATTAATGGCCATGATTTTGGAATGAGATGTTTGATGAGCGGGTGTCCACATACTTTTGGTCATGTAGTGTCTTACAAATGGCTGTTTTCCAGTATTGTTTTGGTCTAATTCTCAGCTCCATTCCCTGTTATGTTGACCTGGTTCTGAACATCTGATCCAGCTCCAGGCATTTGTACCCATCCATAGTGCTACCATATGTTTGACCCAGGTCTGATCCAGGTCTGATCCTATTGACCCACAGAAGTCACCAAAATCCAGGAGTCCCACTGTTTCTGGATTAAAGGGGTCCTGGAACACATGTGTTCTACATTCCCACCAGATGTTCCAAACAGGGTCCTTGACCCTTTGACTCTCCAACTTCAAGTGGTTGACTGCTCGCTAACTCACAGTTGGTGTCCCAGAATCTTATAACCATACACAATGAGACTTTATAGACAGCCTGATAGTCTTCTAATAGTCTTCTTCTCTGAGGCAGTCCTTTTAAAGATTAAGAGGGTATACGTGTTTACTGCAGTAGTACTTTATAAACACAGTGATGAGCACACAAATATAGTAGTTGGGGGGAGGAAGACTAACTCGAGAGGACAAGTTTAGGATACATTTTCTATTAAGTACTCCAAATAATGTACAGTTTTGTTTCAAGTTGAATTAGTCTTCTGTACAGGATACACATGGTGTACACCGTCCAACAAAATGCTTACTTGCAGGTTCCTTCTCGACAATGCAACAATAAGAAATGATAAAAGATAAGAATACGACCATTAAGTAAATGGCTCAGTAGAATAGAATAAACATTTTAGCATAAGTATAATACAGGAAGGCACTATTTAGTACAATATTTACAGATGTATCAGGGAAGAGGGGATTTGGGGGCAAATGTTTTAATTGTGCTGTATTAGCAATAGTAAATAAAAGTCTGGTAGAGGCAGAGGTCTCATGCCCATAGGGGTACAGGGTCACGTGCTCCCTTAGATTTGTCATGTTTAAACATATACATACGTACATTATAGTGTGTGTGTGGTGTGGGGGGGGTGGTCTTCATTTTTTCTCTGAATAGAGTAGCCATTTAGCAATGTTATGAAGTTGGCTTTAGCTAGCCCAGACAGGTTCCCGATCTCCCAGCCTCATAACTAGCTACCAGGAAGCCATTTCAGGCTATCAATCAAGTTAGAGTAGCTAGCTTCGGTAGACTTTAGAAAAGCAAGCAATAACTAATGTAATGTACTCAATAAGACATTCCTTTCAATCTTTTACCCAGATTTTAGCAGCGATTCAGAGAAGCACATTTTGTTTATTTTAAAMACAAGAACCACCAGTCAGGAGGATACAGACAAGGGAGTTATGGTTAAGCATAATGACTATGGCTCTAGATTGTTGGAAAAGGCTGTTTCAGGTGTTTGAAAAATGCTAAAATCTCCAACCATCCTCACGTACGTTGTGCCCCTCAGATCTTTGGGGTGCACGACAGCCCTGGGAAGAAGCAGTTGTGATGGGTTTGTAGCATGAATGTATGTGTGTGTTTTAATTGAAATGTACTATTATTTGTTAACAATATAGTAGGCTTAGTCTTTTTACTACATTTCTATCTTGCAATAGAGAAAAATCKAACTACTTCTACTTGTTTCTTCATTCCATCAAGAGCTGTTASACTCAAGTATTTACTATGTATTAGGCTAACTACATGAAAAAGTAGCAATATCATACAGGCATAATCAACGAGATTCAGCCGCGGGCCGATTTTTTTCTTGAGCTGATGTTCAGGTGGGCCAGAACATCATAACAGAAAATGTGTGGACTGCAAATTGACCGAAAGAACCTTGCTCGTATACGATCACATACACGGAGTGTACAAAACGTTAGGAACACCTGCTCTTTCCATGACAGACTGACCAGGTGAAAGCTATGACCCCTTATTGATGTCACCTGTTAAATCCACTTCAAATCAGTGTAGATGAAGGGGAGGAGACAGGATAAAGACAGAATTTTAAGACTTGAGACATGGATTGTGTTTGTGTGCCATTCAGACGGTTTGGGTAAGACAAAATATTTAAGTGCCTTTGAACGGGGCATGGTAGTAGGTAGACAGGTGCACCGGTTTGAGTGTCAAGAACTGCAATACTGCTGGGTTTTTTGCGCTCAAAAGTTTCWMGTGTATATCAAGAGTGGTCCACCACCCAAAGGACATTCAGCCAACTTAACATCTGTGGGAAGCATTGGAGTCAACATGGTCCAGCATCCCTGTGGAACACCATGCCCCGACAAATATTAGGAAGGTTTTCATCTCTCTATGATGCGTAGGAATACTTGGAACAGAATTCCAAAATTAAAAATCACTCATAGCTGATTTTCTGGTGTTCTGCAGTCTGTCAAACATTTAAAAAAAAATATATGATACATTTTTGCACAGAAAAAAAAAAAATGGGCCAAAACCCTCAAATTCTTTAAATCAAATCAAAGATGAGAGAATAGTCCAAATAAATTATAAAATAGCAGTGCAGATAGCAACCTTTTGCTAAGTGCAGAGATATATTATAGGTAATGAATGTTTAGGGGAATGTGCCAGACTTTGAGGCGCAGCAGAAAGATCAGTGTACCTGAAACCCAGAAGTTATAAGGGCACAAGGCGAGACCCAGATGCAGACACGGGATGCAGATGGTTTGAGTCTTTGWTGTTTATTATAATCCAAGGAGTAGGCAAGATGATGGTTGTGGACAGGCAAAATAGCAAAATCAGGTCAGAGTCCAGTAGGTATAGAGTGGCAGGCAGGCAGGCTCAAGGTCAGGTCAGGGCAGGCTGCATGATCAGGCAGGCGGGTTCAAAGTCCAGACAGGCAAGGTCACAACCGGGAGGACTATYAAAAGCGGGAGACCGGGAAAACCACTCTGGTTGACTTGACAAACAAGACAATGTGGCAACAGACAAGCAGAGAACACAGGAATAAGTACCCAGGGACTAATGAGGAAAACAGGTGACACCTGGAGGTGGGTGGAGACAATCACAAAGACAGGTAAAACAGATCAGGGTGTGACAGAAGTTGTCAGTTAAAATCTCTGGTGGGTTCTTATTTTAGCAGTGATAACAGTGATAACACATGGAGTTGCACATTTAAAAACATGTGATGTGTTTAATTTTCCAAAAACATGTGAAATGTCACATGCAAAGTGTTCCAAAAACCAGTTTGCACATGTGAAATCAAGTGATTTTCCACTTGTGAAATTGTGGTTCAACATGTGATAACAGCAATGGCTAACAGTGTAGTTTCATRTTAATTTTGTGGTACTTTCTATAGTCATTTTACGGTACATTTACACAGTAATAGGATACCGTATTAGTGTTTTGCTATATATTTACTGTCAGTCGCATTGCACTTGGTTACCTTTTGGCCCRTCCGGCAAATTAACTTGCTATGCCTCACTTGCAATTGTATTTAACCTTATAGAATACCTTGAAAAAAAGTCCTGTAATTTTATTGAAAGTTATCGGATACTGAGTTGCTGTGAAAATAGTGGAAATAACTTAATGTGTTTCTACAGCTGAACTGTATTTTGTCAGTAATTATACAACAAACTGTATTCAGGAAGTACACAGAAAATAAAGAATACATTTCTGCACTTTACTAAAATTTGCCCAGAATGAAGTCAATAACTGTGCGATTATGTGACAACACCAGCTGAAAAGTAACAGTGCTCAGGGACTCTTGACATTAAGGCCTAGATTCAATCAGATTAAGGGTAAACCTGTGAAAAACACGTGTTTTGGCGGTGTCAGGGGTGTACATGTGTTAGAGGTGTTACCTCGTTATAGCTGTGAAATGATTAAAATAAAATAATGAGGATTTGTATCAGCCTTATTAAGGTGTATATTACAAATCACATTCCAGTGATCCAACGTGTAAACAAGGCTGCATGGGATTTCTCTTAACGGAGCTCCGGCTGCCAATAGCAATATCCGCTTCAGGGATAACGCTGGGAGACGCTTGTGGATTTGAAAGCTCTAACACAACCGCCATGCCAGTGTCCACTCGCTTGGATCTGATCAAATCCAGCATTAAGTGTGCATAAATGCTCTCGGGATTTGAATTTGCAACCTTTCGTTCCGGAGTACAATAATCTCAACAGTGCCACCAGATGGTTATTTGTTAGCAAGAACATACAAAAATTAGAAACACCTTCCTAGTATTGAGTTGTACCCCTTTTTGCCCTCAGAACAGCTTCAGTGTCGCGGCAAGGATTCTACAAGCTGTCGAAAGCATTCCACTGGGATGCTGGACCATGTTGACTCCAACGCTTCCCACAGTTGTGTCAAGTTGGCTGTATGTCTTTTGGGTGGTGGACCATTCTTGATACACACAGGAAACTGTTGAACGTGAAACACCTAGCAGCGTTGCAACTCTTGACACACTCAAACCAGTGCACCTGGCACCTGCTACTACACCCCGTTCAAAGGCACGGAAATCTTTTGTCTTTCCCATTCCCCCTCTGAGTGGCACACACACAATTCATGTCTCAATTGTCTCAAAGCTTAAAAATATGTCTTTAACTTGTCTACTCCACTTCATCTACTGTGATTGAAGTAGATTTAACAGGTGACATAAATAATGGTTTGCGTCAAAGCTTCGCAACAACGTCGCTACTAATCCATGCAATCAATGACCGGTGCAGTCCCAAAAGATAACAACCACGACCTAGAGCGAGCGGTACACTGATGGTCGAAGTAAACACTTTACGACTAAGCACGCTGAAACTAAACAAGACTTCTGCAGCGTTGCAAGCACAATCGAACTGCCGCGCCGACCGAGGGCTCCCTCCCAGAGAGCCGGGAGAGCGATCTTCATTTCCTCCTTTCTGACTGCTGATGCGCTCCTGAAGTGGCCATGCACGGTGAAGGCCCCATGCAGGATTTCACCACAAGTGTGTAATTGTAAACTTCACAGTAATCTACTGTAGCTAATCCATCACACTCACTGACCTGATGGTCTGGTTGGAAAGGGAGTATTACAATTACATGGTGACTAGCCATAAATTAAATATCATTCGGTTCTTTGGTATCACATGCACTTATGATTCCTTTAACAAGCCTTTAACACCTCTACGCAGACGACACCATTCTGTATACTTCTGGCCCTTCTTTGGACACTGTGTTAACAAACCTCCACAGGAGCTTCAATGCCATACAACACTTCTTCCGTGGCCTCTAACTGCTCTTAAATGCTAGTAAAACTAAATGTATGCTCTTCAACCGATCGCTGCCTGCACCCGCCCGCCCGTCTAGCTTCACTACTCTGGACGGTTCTGACCTAGAATATGTGGACAACTACAAATACCTAGGTGCCTGGTTAGACTTTAAACTCTCCTTCCAGACTCACATTAAGCATCTCCAATCCAAAATTAAATCTAGAATCGGCTTCCTATCTCGCAACAAAGCCTCCTTCACTCATGCTGCCAAACATACCCTCGTAAAACTGACAATGCTACCGATCCTTGACTTCGGCGATGTCATTTACAAAATAACCTCCAACACTCTACTCAGCAAATTGGATGAAGTCTATCACAGTGCCATCCGTTTTGTCACCAAAGCCCCATATACTACCCACCACTGCGAACCGTATGCTCTCGTTTCTTGGCCCTCACTTCATACTCGTCGCCAAACCCACTGGCTCCAGGTCATCTACAAGTCTTTGCTAGGTAAAGCCCCGCCTTATCTCAGCTCACTGGTCACCATAGCAGCTTCATGCCTGTCCTTTAGCTCAGTTCGGAAGGACAAATGTATCTTTGATATTTTTGGGTGGTTTAATACATAATTCACAGTATAATTATAAACTTGACCATGCTTAAAGAGATATTACATTTCTGATTTGATATTGTTACAGATCTATCAATCATTGCCCTTTTAAGAGGCTTTCAAAAGGCTCCTTGGTATTTGAAGTTGAATCTGTGCTTGAAATTCAATTCTTGACTGAGGGACCTTACAGGTGTTGTATTGGGGACAGAGGAAGGGTAAGTCAGAAAAACAATTATGTCAGCCCCTATTACTTCACACAGAGTCCATGCAACATACTATGTGATTTGTTAAGCCAAATTTTACTCCTGAACTAATTTAGGCTTGCCTAAACAAAGGGACTGAATACTTATTCAATGACTATGTTTTAGTTGTCTAATTTGTATTATTCTTTTTTTACTTTGACATTACGTAGTATTTTGAGTTCATTGTTGACAACAAATGACAGTTAAATCTATTTTAATCACACTTTTTCACACAATCAAATTGGAAGAAATACAAGTGGTATGAATACTTTTTCAAGGTACTTATAGTGTACTTGATCACTCACAAGCAGAGTTTCATTTAAAAAAAGTAAACTTTTAATAAGTGTGTTGAAGAGTAATTATAGTATATTCATAGTATACTTAAGATATACTAGAAAAATACATCTCGTATTTGACGTATATTATTTGAATAGCATGAACCTGGTGACACTGCAGAAACATTGATGCACTCTCAACCAAGAGGTCACAAGTTCAAATAATGAATGTATACTCTAAATCAAGTGTCCTTGGGCACTGCTAGTTTTATGTTGGTGGTGATAATTGGACAATTATTTACTTGATTCTGGGCAGCTTTTAGCAAAGTGCAGAAATGCATTCTTGCTAATAAGCCTGTAGCGATATCTCTTTCATGCTCACAGATCTGGTAGTGTCGCTGCACATTTCCGGTTGCTAGCGACCAAGAGTTTATGAATTCAAATCCCATTTAATGATGAGTGCCAGGAGTTGTCACAGTGCACAATTTTTTTTGAAGTACACTAATTGAAATCAGAATACAGCAGCATACTGTCATTTTCTAGAAATAACACCAAGTTGTCGTTTATATTTCTGTTGTATATATTGAATGCCTTCTTGCTTATCTCCATTGTGCAGCAGGAACTTCAGGTAGCTAGCAGCCAAGAGATTGTGTGTTCAAATCCCAAGAGATGTTTAGTGTTAAGTAATCAGCATACTGTCCTTTAACATTAACACCTGAATGTAGCTGGAAAATGCAATAACTAGCTGTTGATTAACCATATTTTCACCGTAACTATAAAAAATACTCCAGGGGACTATGACATAATGTCCTTGGGAAGGGACAGAACAAACCGGGAACTAAACAAAACCTGCAGGATACAATTACTGTTTAAATGTAATTAATGTCAAATATGTCTTTCAAAGTAAAATATTCTAAATTACATTTGACAACTGAGTTTTCAAGTGCTAAAATGTCACTTGTAGTTTCATGGTATCACATGTTGAAATGTTGCATTCCAATGTTGTCACATTTATGTCACATTAATTTCAGATGAGATCAGGTTCTCTTTCACATGTCGTCACGTGTAGTTTCATGGTATCACATGTTGTCACATGTTGCTTCACATGTTGTTACCTGTTTTCACATGAATTAACTTCACATGTGAATTTCATGTTTTCTTTCCCGTATCCTGCTGTTTGTCTTTTCCACTCTCTTTCCTCTCACTTCTCTCTTTTCTTTCCCCCTCTCTCATTTTCTTCTAATTAACTGTTCCAATTCATCTCATCCACGGTGCAGTCATTGTATCTGGGATGCTATGGTTTCGGTGTGTGCTGCCAGACATGATCTGTTATACTGTCTGAGAGTCTGAGAACGCTTTGCCAAGTCTCCTCTCTGACTTATGTGATCTCTATCTCCACTGCCGATTTCCTCTCTATTTATCCTCGATTTCTTATTTGTTTATTTCTCTTATATCTCAATATTTCTCATTTTCTTTCTTTCACACCCGATTCTACCCCTCTTTACATCTCCATGGCTTGTCTCTCTTCACTACCATGCACTATCTCTCCTTCTCTATCCCCCCCTTTCTCTCCCATCCTCTTCTTCCTCCACCTTCTGACCTTACCTGAATCTGTCTTTTACCTTTCCTATTTTCTCCATCTCAATCCATCACCTTCCTCCAACCCCTTTATCGCCTCCTCCTCATGGCCCTCTCCTCTGTCCCTCTCTGTGGTAGGTGACAGCCACATCCCTCCAAAGTCTCTTTCTCATCCCCCTCTCCTTCTCTCTGTCTCTCTCTATATAGGAGTGGGTGACAGCCACTGACCTGCTGATCTCTCTGGACAGGCTCAACACTTTCGGAGACGAGTTCTTCAAGGACGCCAAGGTGCTGCGATCCTACTTCTACGCCATCTCTGATTTCTCTGTGGGAGCCAGGTAACACACACCCGACATCTGATTGGTCCTCAGAGGCCTTTGGCTGTCGTCGTGGATACTCCCTCCAAAAACTTCAAAGAGAGACAAAACTATCAGGCCTTTCCTTCACTCTCCTCTACTTCTTTCTCTACTTCTCAATCCACCGGGGATTGTGGTCACTGCTAGAACTCGACATTAGCCAAAAAACTCAACGGAAAGAGAAAGAGAGAGAGAGAGAGAGCAAGAAATAGCGAGAACGAGAAGGAGGGAGAGCATATTTGCTGTGTAGTTTTGATGTATCTTTGTTTTGTTTGCTCCTTTCTCAGGCTATAAAACAACAACCCAGCGTGGCCCATTTGGTAGATAATAAAACACATATGGCGAACGTCCGCTGCACATTTCCTCCCTCTCTGTATCCTGTTTACATGATAAACAGTCTCAACGCAAGCCCTGCATGGTCCTGGACAGAAGATACATAGAAACATAGAAACATAGCCACAAAATCTGCCTCTGTTCCTGTCACTTTCCTGTTTCTGTCCCTGCTCTGTCCCTGGTCCCTAGACCTGGGTTCAAATACTATTTGAAATCATTCCAAAACTGAAAACCCGGCCCCATGTCTGCTGGTCCCTGGGCTTATTCCTCACAGTAATGAGAAGGGACAACAGGAGGAAGGCAGAACAGACAGGATGTCCATCGGCACGGCAGGATAACACGGATGTTATTCAGTAATTGAGATGAAGCCTTCACCCACTGCTTCAACGGGATCTGACACCTGTCATAAGTGGTTATGATCACAGCGCGGCGTGACAATCTGACAAATGACCCAACAATGTCACCATGACACCTGAGGGAATGGCGAGGGGCAACCTGACCACTTGTTTGGTTAGTGTAGCATACTTAGCCTAGCTCATGTGATTGGCCGTAGCAGTGCCAGGGTACGTCAATGTGTTGGCTTTAATGGTCAACTAGTGGAATATAATAACTAAAAATAGTCAAAAGAAATGATCCAGAACTGATGGAGTACTGAGCTGCTATGTCATCTATATCTGTGCCATATTCATTATTGTGGTTGTCAAGTGTTCCTCAGCGTCTGCTAGTAGAGACATCTGATTTGGTGGTTGGGCGCACTTTTCACTTCCTGGCTCACAACTTCCTTGTCACAACAACAACAACAGAAACAGAAATAACTGATTCAAAGCCGTTAGCATAAAGAGTCTGGATCTGGGACAGCTGGTTAAATCTGACAGGGACAGGCGCGATGTTGAGCCCCCGCTCACAGAAAGACCCTCTACAGAACCAATGACAGAGGATGAGTTCCAAATGGAATCCTACTCCCTATTTCATGCATTACTTTTTACCAGGACCCATAGGGCTCTAGTCAAAAGTATTGCACTATATTATAGGGCATAGGGTTACCATTCGGGACGCAGGTAAGCACTCAACAGAACCAATGACGATAAGGAGAATCAGACACTATAAAGATAGGGCCTGAGATAACAGCTATTAGCAATACATTCCTGATCATTAAATTACCTTAGATAAATTGTGTCTTCTAGTCACAGGAAATTGTATTTTCTCGGACTGGTTGGAAAGGATATAGCATAAGAACACACACACACACACACACACACACACACACACACACACACACACACACACACACACACACACACACACACACACACACACACACACACACACAGTGACTGATATGTAGTTGTTTATGCTTAGGGACAGCTTGTGCAGACGAGAGTTGATCACACAGGGGAGTTGAACAGCGCAGAGCAGTAGTCACTGAAGGGGATAAAATCTCCACCTTATCCCAGGCAATGTATCTGCCACTGAGTGAAGGTAATGGGAAGTGACAAGTCCTCACAGTGCAAAAAACTTCTCATTTTACACCTATTCTCCACTACTCTGTCCTATTCTCTATTAATTTCCCTCAGTGTGTGTGTGCGGGCGGGCGAGCGAGCAAAAGTGCGTGCGTGTGTCCTCAGTGCATGCGCGTGCGTCCATACAAGTGTGCGTATATTAATGTGCCTGCGTGCCCACGCACCTCTCCATCTTTATCCCGCCAGGTGTAAGTGTAATGGCCATGGCAGTGAGTGTGTGTTGGACGAGCAGGGGGCTCTGGTGTGTGACTGCCAGCATCACACTGCCGGGGTGGACTGCCAGAAGTGCCGACCGTTCTACCAGGACAGGCCATGGGCCAGGGCCACCGGAGACTCTGCCAACCAGTGTATGAGTGAGTACAGGAGATGTGTTAAGTCACCCTTGGGGAGGGGGGGTTATAGTTAGTGAGTACTAATATTGCACTGTATACCGGAACTTCAATATTTCAATATTTTTTAATGGTTCTGTACTAGACGTTTTGGTACATTCAATACTGCAGTCAAATGTGTTTCACGTGATTGAGAGGGTCAAGTATGTCCATCTGCGCAGCCCCTTTTTACAGAGTGAAGAGCAACGTGTCTGCTCAACTGACTCCTTCATTGCGAGAGCTGTCTGGGTTGCATCGTCAGCTCCCAACTCATGTTGCACCGACGTTAACACACTTGAATAATGCAACACAGCATGTCAAAATGTTGAAACTGTTTATTAACGTATTAACAATATCCATACACCCTCATGGAAAAACCACATGAGTTCACATGTGACATTTCCACATGTTTAGATGATGTGGATTTTCACATGTGAAATCATGTGGAGCCATGTGTTTTTGGAACACTTCACATGTGATGATATTTCACATGAAGTTGCACGTGATCCACGTAACCATTCACAAACGTTCGCATTAGATTTCAAAAAATGCATTAGATTTGCAAAAATGCATTGTCAATGATACACACACAGTGATGTGAACATCCAGTGTTTCAAATGTACGTATTTTACACACATGACTACATTGTGTATGTTTATTTATACAGTAATTATTCAAAATGTCCATACATGGGATTTGAACTCACAACCACTTGATTTGCAGAATTACATGCTTCCTGCTACACCACCATATCTGTGTCAGTAGCTGATTTTACCTGTATTCCTACACTTTGGATCTCAGCTTTGTATTTGACCAAGGCCCGAAATATGCTAATGAGCCACACGAGTACATTTCCCCAACCTATCAAAGTGCAGTGATGATCCTTACATTCTATAGAAAATATGAGGCAGAAAAATGTCCCGTTATACCGAAAAGGTACCATGTGAGATGTACCTTTGACCTATTTGTGTCTAAGGTAACAACACGGTTCCCTAACCCATTTGTTTTGACATATATATACATACAAGCATGAACCTGGTGGCATTGCAGAAACAGTGAGGCACTCCCAACCAAGAGATTGCAAGTTCAAATCCTCAAAGAATGAATGTCAAGTGTCCTTAAGCACTGCTAGTTTTAAGTGGATGTTAAGTTCTTGCCAGTAAGTCTGTAGCCATATTTCATTATTAACACTCATTAAGCTGTTGGTGTAGCTACACTGCAGCATTACTTTTCTGATTGATAGCGACCAAGAGGCYATGAGTTCAAAATCCCATTTAAAGCCCAAGAGTTGTCACAGAACAAATTATCGATTTTTTATTTTTTTACACTAATTGGAATCAGAATACAGYAGCATGCTGCCATTTTATAGAAATAACACCTTGAAAAATGTGTATATATTGACTTATTTTTACTGCAACTTTTAGCAATGTGCAGAAATGTATTCTTGCCAATCTCCATTATGTCCCTGGTGGTGCAGCAGGAATTTAAGGTAGCTAGAGTTGTAGATTTACAGTTTTTTTACTGCAACTAGACAAAAACCTCCAGGGGACCATGACACAACGTTCTAGGGACGTCCCTAGAACAAACCGGGAACTAGACAAAACCTGCAGGTGACCATGACTGTTTTGTTTCGGGCCAAGGCAGCAGCTACTCTCCCTGGGGTTCAGTAACATTGCGGCAATTAAATATACAATTTTAAATATTACATGACATTACCTTTCCTAACACTTTACCCAATACACAATTTTAGCTTTAAAAAACGAAACAGATAAAGAAGAAAACATCACATCGACTCTCCTCTTTCTAAAGAGCTAATCTAATGAGGAAACATGGAAAAGGTACTTTAATTGCTTTTGTGGAATAGAGTTCCATGTAGCCATGGCTCTATGTAGTACTGTGCGACTCCCATAGTCTGTTTTTGACTTGGGGACTGTGAAGAGACCTTTGGTGGCATGTCTTGTGGGGTATGCATGGGTGTCTGAGCTGTGTGCTAGTACTTCAAACAGACACATCGGTGCATTCAGCATGTCAACACATCTTACAAAAACAAGTAGTGAAGAAGTCAAACTCTCCTCCACTTTGAGCCATGAGAGATTTACATGCATATTATTAATATTAGCTCTGTTTGTGATAAGATGCAAACCATAATGCAAAATATGCTGATTTCAAAGCTGATTTTCACCAAAAAAGTTATTAATTAACTTTGTCTCCAAAAACTCATTCACTTCTTCATCTCTCTCACCTCCCGTCTGGTTTCCACTAGCTTCCATAGCCACAAAGTCCAATTCCACAGCTACATTCTGCCTTTATGTACATATAGTGTCTACCTCAAAAACCTGGTACCCCTGCACATTGATCTGCACTGGTACTCCCTGGATATAGCTTCTTGTGTCACAATTTATTTTGTATTATTTAAACTCTGCGTTGTTGGGGAGGGCTCTTGGTCATGGCTCACACAATACTAGTATAGTGGGTTCGATTCCTGGGACCACCTGTAAGTAAAAATGTATGCACGCATGACTGTAAGTCGCTTTCGATAAAAGCAGCTACTAAATGGCATATATCATTGTGTTTACAAAGCATTCCTACTGAAATAATATTGAACTAATCAGATGTTAATGTAACATCTGTAAAAAGTTGTTGTAGCATAATTAAGATGAATTCCATGTGTACTGTCCATTCGTGCATGCATATCTAAGCGTGAATGCGTTTGTGCTTGTTTGTGTGTGTATGTGGGTGCGTGCGTGTTTGCTTACGTGTGAGTATCATCGAGGTTCAGGCTTATCGCGTTGTGCACTGAGCGGTGTGCTGCTGTGGAGGAATTCTAATTGGTTGGATGGATAAACCCGTAAAGGAAAGGCGCCTCGTGAATTGTTTTTATGCTAGATTCCATTAAGCAACAAGATTGTTTTAATTACACTCAGGCTGTGTTCCATATGCTACCCTAATTCCTATATAGTGCACTACTTTTGATAGAGTGCCATTTGGGATGCGGCCCAACAGTCTCTGTACATAACAGACTACGTTACTAAATAGACTGCTGAACGTACTGTAGGAGAAGTGAATATATTATTCAATAAATACAACTCCCTACAAAAAAAAGCACTGAATGTGAATATATAAGAGGAATAAAAAATCATAATTCCACCCTCTGTATCCAGTGAGATAGAAACTCCTTATGACGCAGCTTGCCGGGCCAAGCTCTCTCGCGCCTCTCTGCCGTCCGAGACATGTGTCTGCAACTAGCACCACATGGTCCGGCTTGTCGGAACACAAACACTGTAATTGAAAATGCCATCTTTTCTCAGCCAAGAGAGAGAGAGAGAGAGAGAGAGTGAGCAAAGTTCACACACACATGCAAGCACGCATCCATGCCACACACCACACACACACACACACACACACACACACACACACACACACACACACACACACACACACACACACACACACACACACCACACACACACACACACACACACACACACACACACACACACGTTTGTTACAACATCCTTCTGCTTCTTAAGAAGTTACTTAGCAGACCTAAGTGGCATGTTTAGCACACGAACCAGACGCTAGTTAGGAAGCGGTTTTAATCAGTGCACCTGAGCTACCTGCATTGAATACATGTGTAATGACTCAGGCAGACGCAATCTGTTTGCAGTCGTACGCGTTATCACTCATGTTCATCTTTAAGTCTTTTTAATTCTCATAGTATCCCGTCTGCTACATAAAGAGTAAACAAAAATATACACATGTAAACAAAGTGATCTTGAAAACGAGATGGTGCATCTCAAGAGATTTCATCCTGCAAAATGTCAAATAAAAATGCATAAATTGTTGACTGTAGGTTGTGTTATATCTTATATGTTCACATTTGAGTCATTAGCAGACTCTCTTATCCAGAGGGATTTACAAATCAGACTTTCATATCTTGCTGTACGCCCTCCTGTATGCACTTAGGCCCAAATCCTGTAACTTGAGAATGACACATGCTAAAGTGTGGATGTCCTTGATGATCCTGATATTCTAGTGAATATGCCTACTCTCTAACAATCAAATGTACTCTGACTGCAAATACAGTCTTTTCCTACACTGMGGAGCAAAATACAAATAGAATGGAGCCTCTCCTGTCTTCCGGCGTCAGGGAGGAATAATCATATGGTTATTGCAAACTCAACAGAGAGTTTGATGCGTAATAGAATGGGTAATTTCCTACAATCCCCCTCGGGTAGTCAGATAGGCAGACAGCAGAATACTGCGATGRAGAGGAAATGCATGCAGTGTACTCTAACAGAGCCCTGTGATAGGAGGTTATCGCCTGAGTAATTGTTTCTTGTACAAACATGTATTAAAGTTATCGCGGTGCCCCCTGACTATAGGATTGGCTGCTMATTTTGACCGTGTGAATTGAGATTAGTAACCAGCCTGTAAATTATGATACAATCCCACACACATGATCTCTCATAAACATAACCCCCACCCTTTCTCTCCCGCTTTTCCTCCCCCACCTCATTCTACCACTTTTCTCCTCCCCATCTCTCTCTTGCTCGTTGCTATTACCCTATCACTCTCTTCTGCCCCCACATCTCACTCTCTGTCTCTCTCTCTCCCTCTCGCTCTTTACCTTGCCTCATTTCCTCCCTCTCCCCTTTCCTTCTGCCCCCACATCTCACTCGCTGTCTCTCTCTCTCCCTCTCGCTCTTTACCTTGCCTCATTTCCTCCCTCTCCCCTTTCCTTCTCCCCCACTCTCTTCCCTCTCCCCTTTCCTTCTCCCTATTCCCCCACTCTTTTTAATCGCCCCGACCCTCTCTCTACCTCCCTCCTTTTTCTCTCCTCAGAGTGTAACTGCAGTGGGCGAGCGGATGCATGTGTGTTCGATGCGGAGCAGTACCGTAGCACAGGGAGTGGGGGGCGCTGTGTGGACTGTAGGGAGCACACTGACGGGCCGCACTGTGAACGCTGCAAAGAGAACCACTACCGACGGTCACCACAGGACCTCTGCCGCCCCTGCGACTGTAACACCATAGGTAAACCATCTATTTTAGACTGTTTCATATACATGAATTCACTCAATCAATGGTTCATTCATTGTCATTCGTTAATTCTCATTCAATCAGTTCACGGTAACCTGTTATTGATCTTTAAAGAGCAACTGTACCCCGCAATAACTACTGCTGTGAAACCGGCCTATGTGTCATCGATATGAGTCAGAAATGCTTAATTCTAGTGTAAAAATTGGCAACACTTTACATTAAGCTGCCTCTATTACTATGCAACTAAAACCGTAATAACTGTGTTAACAGCACAGTACTTACATAGGCTTTGCTATGTAACAGCATGGTAATAGGGCTGTTGCGGAGTCAGTTATTAAACAATATACACATTCACTTGCTGAAGGTTATTCCACATGTGTAACTACTGATGTTATTACACATTCTATTGTTCCACTATGTAACTAATGTTTTGTGATTACACATGTGTAAGTCACCTGTGAACTACCATGTTGATTACTACCCCTACCATTGAATCCACATGTAATACCAGGGTTGATAAATAGGCTAGGACCTGCTAACATCAATTGTAACAAGGCACATACTTTCAGTAATTCGTATTTCGTTTATTTCTATGTTAGAACAATGTGGTTACATAGGATATACTTGTAATTATTATGTACCTACCCAGGAGCAAGCAACTTAATGTATCTTTAAACCCAGTAGGGTATAACCTTTATAATTACTATGTAGTTACAATTTAACATCGTTTCTAGTTACAATGTAACAACCTTGGCCGACAATAGTCTGACCAGGAAAAATTAGGAGACAGGAAAACATTAAGTTTAACCCTTTTAGTTACATTTTACTTACAATGTAACAATATTGAAAAACCAACTCTGTCATTACAATGTTGCTACAAGGGATATACATGAATTTACAATGCACTTAATGTAAAGTGAAGTGACATTTTAATTACTTTGTAGTTAAAAGGTAACAACCTTTGCAGAAAATAGGCTAACCAGGAGAAATAAGGACACCGGATATTTTTTTATTCATATTTACACCATTCAAATTCAATTCCCCATTTTAGACTCAAAGCAATAACTATTTTAGTTAGTCATATGTACTAATGCAGGGTGGTGGTAAAGCTAGCTAGCTAGCATTTCCCCATTATTCACTAATGTACTTAGCTAGCTAGCCAGTGGCAGTTCAGATAAACCTATTTCTACACTATTTAAAACTATTTAAAATGCTATTTGGAGAACAGCAAAAATAAACAATAATGCAATGTTAGGTTTAAAGGTATGTGGAACASCATATATAATGTCAACTACTGCTCAACCTCATCATAGATTGACTGATTTACTTGTGGAGGGGCACATACAGTGCAACGTGAAATAGGTGCATAATATCAAGTCACAAGGCCAACTTGAAGTTTCGACATCCATAGGCAGCACATGAGTTTCACGTTTGGGGAAGGAATTTTTTCACAATAAAATTGCACCAYTCATCACATTTGCAGACGAATGTAAAATAGGCTACTATTCCTAATGTGATGAGATGATTGCATAGTCATAATTTAGGCTGATAATATAACTCAATCATTGTTTGCGAAACAGACTGTTGCCTGAGTACGTAGTGAAACAGAGGAGGCCTAATCAGAGACTTTTCTCGTCCTTTCTTTGCACGGGAAAATGTCTGCCTTTTAGAAATACATTTCATACAATTCTACTACACTTTATATGACTGGAGACATAAGCAACATCTTTTTAATACGACACAAATCAGTAGCCTCCTCTGCTGACACTGACAAACAGATCAATATAGACAACCTTGGCTTGGATGCAACCATCTAATCTAGGCCTACGAAAAGGGGAGACACAAATTGGAGGGGGAAATGATTGTCCCCCAAAAAACTTTCCAGTGGTACTGATCCAATGATAAAGACGATAAATATGCATGCACTTATCGGGGATATGGCCGATGCTCTCCGCTGGTGCCAATAAGATTCTGTTCACTCAATTGGGAGTTGAACATTTCTCAACACTCGCTTTAACATCTGCTAACTGTGTGTATGTGACCAATGGCATTTTATTTTATTTTATTTTGTTTGAACATTTTGATAACTAGAGACCATACCTGGGCAGAAAATAATAGTATTTTGTAGTTTCTTTGAAAATACCAACTTTTCAAATATTCGAGGTAATCAAATATAGAGAAACAACTAAAGGCAACTATTGGCAACTATTTCCTTTTAAAATTCAATTACATCTCAATTACATAATATTTGAAAGTATTTTGAATACCTCTCAGAATAAAAATATACAATTTGAAGGTATTTGAATATGTGCAAGTTATTTAAAACAAACCAAAGTATTTATTTGATGGCTACCAAATATTTGATCAACCAAAAACTAGAAAAGTTAGTTAAATTACTATGGATTTCTTTTCCCTGGTTGAAACAGACATGCTCAGGAAAGTGATAGCTCAACTTAAACCTTCTACCGGCCTTCTCGATCCTATCCCCACCACCTTCTTCAAACAGTTTTTAATTGCATATCTGAAGAAGTGCAAGCTATTGTTAATAACTCCCTGTTCACAGGAACTTTCCCCACTGCACTAAAAACTGCTATGGTGAAACCCCTTCTGAAAAAAAGTCATCTAGATTCTTCAGCTCATACTTTTTTGTCAATCTCCAACCTTACATTCTTGAGCAAAATTCTGGAGACATTGTTTTTCAAACCGCTAAATTATTTTTAAGTGCCAACTGAATTTTTCAAAAATTACAATCTGGTTGCCGTGCCCCCCGCAGCACAGAGGCAGCCTTAGTTAAGTGGTAAATTATCTTAGAGCCAACACAGATGCCAAACAGCTCTTTGTCCTTCTACTCTTGGATTTAAGTGCTGCATTTGACACTGTTAAACCATGATGTATTAAACAAGTTGTTTGAAGTAGTTGCTTTCTCAGGTCTGTATTCAATAGTTGTGGACACCTCCAACGTAACATTTTGGTCACCCAATGGTTTTTAACTTTCCACAAATGTAAAACTAGTTATCCCAGGTCTGCTAGAGACATTTTCTTTCTCTTCTCTTTTCAGCAATAGCCACTTGCTTTCTAAACTATGTCTTTACTATGATGGTATTTTAAATTATTGCGATATGCCTAGGTCTATTTAATTAACTGATTTTCAGGGACCGCAACTCAAAAATCAGCTACACTATACAGTGCATTCGTTAAAGTATTCAGACTTCTTCCGCTTTTCCACATTTTGTTACGTTACAGCCTTTTTCTACAATGGATTCAATTAATTGTATTCCTCATCAGTCTACACACAATACCCCATAATGACAAAGCAAAAACAGGTTTTTATACATTTTGGCAAATGTATTAAAAATAAAAAACAGAAATACCTTATTTACATAAGCATTTAGACCATTTGCTATGAGACTCAAAATTGAGCTCATGTGCATCTTGTTTCCTTTGATCATCCTTGAGATGTTTCTGCAACTTGATTGGAGTCCATGATTTGGAAAGGCACAAACCTGTCTACATCAAGTCTCACAGTTGACAGTGCATGTCAGAGCAAGAACCAAGCCATGAGGTAGTCAGGATCAACGGATCCTTGATGAAAACCTGCTCCAGAGCGCTCAGAACCTCAGACTGGGGCAAAGGTTCACCTTTCAACAGGAAAACAATCCTAAGCACACAGCCAAGACAATGCAGGAGTAGCTTCGGGACAAGTCTCTGAATGTACTCGAGTGGCCCAGCCAGAGCCCAGACTTGAACCCAATTGAACATCTCTGAAGAGACCTGAAAATAGCTATGCAGCGACGCTCCCCATCCAACCTGACAGAGCTTGAGAGGATCTGTAGAGAGGAAATACAGGTGTGCCAAGCTTGTAGCGTCATACCCAAGAAGACTCCAGGCTGYCGTCGCTGCCAAAGGTGCTTCAACAAASTAATGAGTAAAGGGTCTGAATACTTATGTAAATGTGATATTAAAGTTTTTTTTATGTGCAAAAATGTCTAAAAAACAGTTTTTGCTTTGTCATTATGGGGTATTTTTTGTAGATTGATGAGGGGAAAAAAACATTTAATCCATTTTAGAATAAGGCTGTAACGTAACAATGTGCAAAAAGTCAAGGGGTCTGAAAACTTTCCAGATGTACTGTATATACAAATGTATGTGGACCCACCTTCAAATGACTGGATTCGGCTATTTCAGCCACCCCCGTTGCTTACAGGTATATAAAATCAAGCACACCGTCAAGCAATCTCCATAAAGAAGCAGTAGAATGGCCTTACTGAAGAGCTCAGTGACTTTCAATGTGGCATCGTCGTAGGATGCCACCTTTCCAACAAGTCAGTTCGTCACATTTGTGCCCTGCTAAAGCTGCCCAGGTCAATTGTAAGTGGAACGTCTTGGAGCAACAACAGCTCAGCTGCGAATTGGAAGGCCACACAAACTAACCGAACAGGACCGCCGAGTGCTGAAGCACGTAGCACGTAAACATCGTCTTGCCTCAGTTGCAACACTCACTACCAAGTTCCAACCTGCCTCTGGAAGCAACGTCACCACAAGTACWGTTCGTCGGGAGCGTCATGAAATGGGTTTCCATGGCCGAGCAGCCGCACACAAGCCTAAGATCACCATGCGCAATGCCAGCCGTCGGCTGGAGTGGTGTAAAGCTTGTCGCCTTTGGACTCTGGAAACGTGTTCTCTGGAGTGATGAGTCACGCTTCACCATCTGGCAGTCCAAATGACTAATTTGGGCTTGTCGGATTCCAGGAGAATGCTACCTGCCCGAGTGCATAGTGTCAACTGTAAAGATTGGTGGAAGATGAATAATGATCTGGGGCTGTTTTTCATGGTTAGGGCTTGGCCCCTTAGGTCCGGTGAATGTTAATCTTCTTTCTTTTCCTTTGCACTTTTTACCCCTTTTTCGTGACTTCAAATTGGTGGTTACAGTCTTGTCCCATTTCTGCAACTCCGATACGGACTCGGGAGAGGCGAATGCCGTRAGCCATGTGTCCTCCAAAACACGACACTGCCAAGCCGCACTGCTTTTTGACACACTGCTCGCTTAACCCAGAAGCCAACCGCACCAATGTGTCGGAAGAAACACTGTACAACTGGCAATCAAAGTCAGCGTGCACGCGCCCAGCCCACCACAAGGAGTCGCTAGAGCGCGATGGGACAGGGACATCCCGGCCGGTCAAACCCTCCCCAAACCCGGACAATGCTGGCTGCGTCACAGCCTGGGATCGATCCCGACCTTAGACCGCTGCGCCAYTTGGGAGGCCCTACTGAAGGGTAATCTTAATGCTACAGCATACAATTACATTCTAGACGATTCTGTGCTTCAAACTTTGTGGCAACAGTTTGGAGAAGACCCTTTCCTGTTTCAACATGGCAATGCCCCCATAAACAAAGCGAGGTCCATACMGAAATGGTTTGTTGAGATCGGTGTGGAAGAACTTGACTGGCCTGCACAGAGACCTGACCTCAACCCCATCGAACACCTTTGGGATGTTTTGGAACGCTGACTGCAAGCCATCCTTAAACGTCCAACATCAGTGCCGACCTCACTAATGCTCTTGTGTTGAATGGAAGCAAGTCCCTGCAGCAATGTTCGAACATCTAGTGGAAAGCCTTCCAAGAAGAGTGGAGGCTATTTGCCGTGCACGCTTCGCAAATACACAATCCACAGCTAATTTTTTTTAAAAGCTAATGATCCACTGTGGCCAAATTATGCTCTCTGCTGTAGTATTTTGAATTATATTATTTATTTCTGTATAGGCATGAGTAATTATATAGATAATTTTGGCAAATGTATTTACATTTAGACTGAACAATAATATAAACGCAACATGCAACAATTTCAAAGATTTTCCCGAGTTAAATACCTTAGGCCCTAGTCTATGAATTGCACATGAATACAGATATGCATCTGTTGGTCTCAGATACCTTTAGAAAAAGATAGGGGTTTGTATCAGAAAACCAGTCAGTATCTGGTTTGACCACCATTTGCCTTATGAAGTGTGACACATCTCCTTCACATAGGTTTGATCCAGCTGTTGATTGTGGCCTGTGGAATGTTGTCCCACTCCTCTTCAATGGCTGGATATTGGCGGGAACTGGAACACGCTTTTGTACATGTCCATCCAGAGCATCCCAAACATGCTCAATGGGGAACGTGTCTAGTGAGAATGCAGGGCATTGGAGAACTGGAACATTTTCAGCTTCCAGGAATTGTGTACAGATCCTTGAGACATGGGGCCGTGCGTTATCATGCTGAAACATGAGGAGATGGTGGCTGCTGAATGGCACGACAATGGGCCTCAGGATCTCATGGTATCTATGTGCATTCAAATTGCCATCGATAAAATGCAGTGGTGTTCATTGTCCGTAGCTTATGCCTGCCCATACCATAACCCCACTGCCACCACGGGGCACTCTGTTCACAACGGTGACATCAGCAAACCACTCGCCCAAACGCTGTCTGCCATCTGCCTGGTACAGTTGAAACCGGGATTCATCCGTGAAGAGCACACTTCTCCAGCGTGCCAGTGGCAATCGAAGGTGAGCATTTGTTGGTTACGACACTGAACTGCAGTTAGGTCAAGACCCTGGTGAGGATGACGAGCATGCAGATGAGGTTCCCTGAGACAGTTTGTGCAAAAATTATTTTATTGTGCAAATCCACAGTCTCATACGATACCACAGGTGAAGATGCCGGATGTGGAGGTCCTGGACTGGCTTGGTTACACGTGGTCTGCAGTTGTGAAGACGCACTGCCAAATACTCTAAAACGACATTGGAGACAGCTTATGATAAAGAAACGAGCATTCAATTCTCTGACAACAGGTCTGGTGGACATTCCTGCAGTCAGCATGCCAATTGCACACTCCCTCAAAACTTGAGAGCTCTGTGGCATTATGTTGGGTGACAAAACTGCACATTTAGACTGGCTTTTTATTGTCCCCAGCACAAGGTACACCTGTGTAATGATCATGCTGTTTAGTCAGCTTCTTGATATGCCACACCTGTCAGGTGGATGGATTATCTTGGCAAAGGATAAATGCTCAGGGATGTAAACACATTTMTGCACAACATTTTTGAGAAATTAGCTTTCTGTGTGTGGAACTTTTCTGGGATCTTTTATTTCAGCTCATGAAACATGCGACCAACACTTTACATGTTGTGTTTATATTTTTGTTAATGGTAGTTATTGTCGGTCGACTTTGCTGAGACCATATGGTTTCTTATGTCTGTCTACTTGTTTTTTCCGTAGGCCTACTGTCCGTATAATCATTCCGTTGCTGACGATGTCTGTCATTATGTATTGATTCATGCCAATGCTTCTTGATATTATCATTTATTCTGGCCCAGGCATGTTTACAGAGAAAAGTCAAACTGAAAATGTTTCTCCTGTCTCCTGGTTAGACTATTGTAAACAAAGGTTGTTACATTGTAACTACAAAGTCATTCAAATGTCACTTCACTTTACAAGTTACTTGCTCCTGGGTAAGTACATTGTAAGTACAGGTATATCTTTTGTAACAACATTGTAATTACAGAGTTGGTTGTTAAAGATTGTTATATTGTAAGTACAATGTAACTATAAGGGTTACACCTAATGTTCTCCTGTCTATCATTTATCCTTGATAGCCTATTGTCTGCAAAGGTTGTTACATTGTAACTACATAGCAATTATTAAAGTTATACTCTACTGGCTTTCAATTAAGTTGCTTGCTCCTGGGTAGGTACATGATCGTTACAAGTATATACTATGTAACTATGTTGTTCTTAAATTACACTTGATTCTTTATAGCCTTTGAGCCAGGTCATAGCATAATGACYGATACGTAATGATAGAAGATGCCTTGTTACACGTGTTGTTTCCCAGGTCTTAGCCTTTTCATCAACCCTGGTATTACTTGTGGATTCGGCACCTTTTAGTTACATGTAACAAGGTCAGATTTTGGTTATTGACATGTTAATTCACAGGTGACTTTCAAATGTGTAAATACAAAACATTAGTTATATTGTGGAACAAGAAAATGTGCAATAACATCAGTAGTTACACATGTGGAATAATCTTCAGCAAGTGAATGTGGAATAATACATTCCTTGTTTGAATTGAGCAATAACTGATTCTGCAACAACCCTATTAGCATGTAATTACATAGTAAAACGTATGTAACTACTATGTTGTTAACACAGTTATTACTGCGTTAGTTACATGGTAATAGGGGCAACATAATGTAAAGTGTTACCCCAAAATATATTACGAAGTGTAAATAGGATAATTTTGGTCAGAAAGTCCAAAACTGAGATTTGCGAGATTTAGGAATCTAGGTTAAGTAAGGTTAAGTTTTCCTTGGGTTGGGTTTATTTCAATCCTCCCCACATGCCCACAGCTGGCAGCACCCAAGTAATCCAACAAGTGGGTGTGGAAAATTTGCTTTGACTTCGGATACCCCGGTGGTGCTAGTTTGGGACCATCCGTAAATTACACAATGTACATGGGACAATATTTTTTAATTACAATAGCTCCAAATTTCAATGACTTAAAAACCTCAAACCTCCTTTAAATTACAAAAATTCAGGGACAAATATTGAAAGCATTTAATGACGTCATGACTCAACCTCGATTTTCTCTTTGTTTCCAGTTGTCCTGAAAGCACCATAGTAATGCACAAATGATGGAAATGGAAGGCTACTTTGACACGGACAAACTGAGAATCTGAGATCAATACAAATAACCTTGTCTTGAATCCATCAAAACCCTAAGCCTAGGTGTGTGGAGACACATATTGTAGGCTACAATATGAGGAGGAAATTCTAGTCCTAAAAATGCTTTCCAGTTTCACTGACTCACCCAGTGATGCGCAGCTCACTCACTGGTGATGGCAGATGGCCGATGGCCGATTGCCGATGCGCTCTTACCTAAAGACTCTCAGATTAGAGTCTTCTCTTTTCAGCAGGAGCCATTTGCTTTCCAACCTGTTTTTTTCCCAGGGATTGTATTTGAAGTATTGGCGAAGGCCTGTTTTGTCTGCATGCTGTTGTTGACTGACAGATTTGCCGCACGTTCCCCGACTATACACTATGCCTTGTTAATGGGATACACTCCACAGCTAAGCAAACATTTTTTTAAAGAAGCTGTTGGTCCTCTAAGTTATATGCTTTCTCATGGTGTAGTAGGCTATTCTGAATKATTTAGTTTCTTTCTGAACAGACAGCAGTAACTCTATAACTTGGAAAATGTATTTCAATTTATCAGGGCTGCTGCAGCTCCTCCAGAACCCTTTGTGCTGCTATGATTCTATAGTGTAACACTGGAGAGAGTTGCAAGCTCATGCATGGCTATCAGAGCAGAGAGCGGTAGAGAGATCATAGAACGTGAATCTCATACCAGTTCTGTGAGAGACAYAGGCACGCTTCTTACACAGCCATGCGTTGGTCTCAAATATAAACTCAGCAAAAAAGAAACGTCCTCTCACTGTCAACCAGATACTATTTTCAGTAGACTTAACATGTGTAAATATTTGTATGAACATAACAAGAGTCAACAACTGAAACATAAACTGAACAAGTTCCACAGACATGTGAATAACAGAATTGGAATAATGTATCCCTGAAAAAAGGGGGGGTCAAAATCAAAAGTAACTCTCAGTATCTGTTGTGGCCACCAGCTGCATTAAGTACTGCAGTGCTTCTCATCCTCATGGACTGCACCATATTTGCCAGTTCTTGCTATGAGATGTTACCCCACTCGTCCACCAAGTCACCTGCAAGTTCCCGAACATTTCTGGGGGAATGGGAATGGCCCTAGCCCTCACCCTCCGATCCAAGGTTCCAGACGTGCTCAATGGGATTGAGATCCGGGCTCCTCGCTGGCCATGGCAGAACACTGACATTCCTGTCTTGCAGGAAATCGTGCACAGAACAAGCAGTATGGTTGGTGGCATTGTCATGCTGGAGGGTCATGTCAGGATGTACCTGCAGGAAGGGTACCACATGAGGAGGAGGATGTCTTCCCTGTAACGCACAGCGTTGAGATTGACTGCAACGTCAGCAAGCTCAGTCCGATGATGCTGTGACACACTGCTCCAGACCATGACGGACCATCCAAATCGATCCCGCTCCAGAGTACATGCCTCGGTGTAATGCTCATTCCTTTGACGATAAATGCGAATCTGACCATCACCACTGGTAAGACAAAACCGCGACTTGTCAGTGAAGAGCACTTTCTGCCAGTACTGTCTGGTCCAGCGACGATGGGTTTGTGCCCATAGGCGACGTTGTTGCCGGTGATGTCTGGTGAGGACCTGCCTTACAACAGGCCTACAAGCCCTCAGTCCAGCCTCTCTCAGCCTATTGCGGACAGTCTGAGCACTGATGGAGGGATTGTGCGTTCCTGGTGTAACTCGGGCAATTGTTGCCATCCTGTACCTGTCCTGCAGGTGTGATGTTCGGATGTACTGATCCTGTGCAGGTGTTGTTACACGTGGTCTGCCACTGCGAGGACAATCAGCTGTCCGTCCTGTCTCCCTGTAGAGCTGTCTTCGGCGTCTCACAGTGCGGACATTGCAATTTATTGCTCTGGCCACATCTGCAGTCCTCATGCCTTCTTGCAGCATGCTTAAGACACGTTCATGTAGATGAGCAGGGACCCATGGCATCTTTCTTTTGGTGTTTTTCAGAGTCAGTAGAAAGGCCTCTTTAGTGTCCTAAGTTTTCATAACTGTGACCTTAATTGCCTACCGTCTGTAAGCTGTTAGTGTCATAACGACCGTTCCAGAGGTGCATGTTCAATAATTGTTTATGGTTCATTGAATGGGAAACAGTGTTTAAACCCTTTACAATGAAGATCTGTGAAGTTATTTGGATTTTTACGAATGATCTTTGAAAGAAAGGGTCCTGAAAAAGGGACGTTTCTTTTTTTGCTGAGTTTAGGTTACAATGTTGCGCAAACCGTAAGCCCACTAAGACATTATTGGGTATTGTGTGTAGGCCGGTGACAAGAACTCTCCATTCAAACCATTTTAAATTCATGCTCTAACACAACAAAATGTGGAAAAAGTCAAGGGGTGTGAATGTTCTTAAAGGCACTCTATATGGATGATGGCAGTTTGTTGTGCGGGAGGTCGATAATGCATTATATCTCACACATACACTCATCATCATTATCATCATGGTAATAATGTGGTTTGTGGCCAGGCTCCCTAGGCTCATGATCCTGTTTCCTTGTGTGGTGTGTGCAGTCTACCTCTAAGGAAGCACAATGGCTTTGTTATAGCAACGGTGTGGGCGCTGGCAGTTAAGATCCCACATTATCAAATCTCACACCAGACCCCATACTGACTCTCTATCTCTACTGATTGTAGACTCCCCCTCTGTACTTAAACTCTCTCTCTCTCTCTCTCTCTCTCTCTCTCTATCTCTCTCTCTCTCAGGTTCTGTGAGTCTGCAGTGTGGTGCAGAGGGGATGTGTACGTGCAGACCCAGTGTGACGGGGGAGAAGTGTGACACCTGTCAACCCGGCTTCCACTCGCTCAGCCCTGGTGGCTGCAGGTACGCAACACACCCACACACACATGACACACACTCGCACACCACACACACACTCACACACGCAGAAAATAAACAAACCCTTTGAAGACAGAGGGAGAGTAGTAAACCAATGCATTTAAAGAGAATTATGATTTTCTTTTTCTGTCTGTATGCCTCTACCATACGACCACGTTCAGTAGGCCACAAGATAGTGGAACGTTCCGATTTATTGAGTGGAACAGACATGCCTCTGACATGTAGAAAACGTGATCAGGTCAGCTTTATTCATCACATTACGTCGTAGTACGTTGCTCCCTCCTGAACGCAACCTTGGATGGGTGCGTGTTGATGTTTAATAATGCATATATTAGTTATCGTGTGTATTTGCTTTGACATGCTGCAGTGGTTTTAGCCATGAAACACATCCATACTAACACTGACCTTGGCTGTTTCAGTAGCGTTGAGGTTTACACCAGGGCTGGAGCTGAACAGAATACCAAAGTTTGGAGCCTCTTCCAGTTTGCAACAACTCTACTGCTGTTGGTGCTAATTCATCACTACTGCTGCCTGCTACTATTAGCAATGCCATTGTTTTCAATGTCATTACTATCCCCTTGATACAGTGAACAGTCTCTACTCCTCTCTTACCACCAAAATGTTCCTACCGTACCTTCTGCATTATGCACCAGCCTCTGTCTGTTGGACCTTAACATCTGGCACAAATCCATTTCCTGGATTGCCTGGTGACTCAGGCTGCTGGAAATATTGATATTACAGCATGACCCATGTTTAAATCAAATCAAAATCCAATTTTATTGATCACATACGGTGAATTCAACAGATGTAGACTTCACAGTGAAATGCTTACTTACMAGCCCATTCCCAACAATGCAGAGTTAAAAAAGTAAGACACATTTTTGCTAAATAAAAAGGAAATAGTAACACAATAAAAACAATAATGAGGCTGTTTACAAGGAGTACCAGTACCGAGTTAATGTGCAGGGGTACGAGGTAGTTGAGGTAATTGAGGTAATACAGCATGTACATGTGGGTAGGGGTTAAAGTGACTAGGCAATCAGGATATATAATAAACAGAGTAGCAGCAGCGTGTGAAAGTGTGTCCATCTATGGCATTATGCATGTGTGTGTGTTTTGTGTGTTTGAGCGTATGTAAGTGCGTGTGTGTTGGAGTGTGTGTCTCCATCCCTCTCTCCCGCTTCCTCCCTCTCCCTCCCAATCCTTCTCTCCTTCTTCCTGTCAATCCCTCTCTCCCTCTCCCTCCATCCCTCTCCCTCATTTCTCTCTCTCTCCATCCCTACCTCAGTCTTCCAGTGTTCTGCAGTGAAGTGAGGTGTGAATTATGCAGGCCAGTAGAGCGGAACAGAGTAGATGCCTGCCCAGGGGATAATTGAATTATTCTTAATAGCAACCTCGTTAAAATATTGATTCTGTGTTACAGTTCTGGAGGAAAACAATCAATCAATGAAGATGATTAAACATGTTTCATAGAACAAAGCTTTTGATTGACACAACAGTGACCCCACTTAGCCTGATCACCGACCGTGATTGGTTATGTTCAGCGTGTGTCTGTGTGTGAAAAAGAGTAAGTGAAGACTGAACACCCCTTATCAGCATAATTAATCAAGGACACAATGTGAATATTTTAGCAGACGCTCTTAATTAGGGTTAAGTGCCTTGCTCAAGGGCACGTTGGCAGATCCTTTACCTAGTCAGTTGTGGGATTCAAACCAGCAACCTTCCGTTTACTGGCCCAACGTGCTTAACCGCAAGGCTACGTGCCGCCCCGCAATGTGTACACTGAAACAAAGAGTCACTCGACCAAATACTCGACCAAATATCTATTCCGACTTTCTTACCTATGTCTTAACCTAAGTGCCCCATGACGTTATGTCGGTCATAACCAGTTTGACCTCTGGCTGAACATTGACCTTATTAACAGGATGTTGTTATCGTTTCTCCGCAGGTCGTGTGACTGTGAAACCAGGGGCAGTGTTGGCATCTGCTCTACACTGGACGGAGGTTGTCACTGCAAGGATAACGTGGAGGGACAGGCGTGTGACAGGTGGCTTTTATATTGTGCTGTTCTTTCTTCAAAAAAGATCAAGGAAAAATAGACATGTGACAGGTGACCCGTGATATGCTACTGTGTCACCTGAAATAACATAATACCTCACGGTTACCACGGTAACAGTTTTTAGTGTCTAGCTCTTTGTTCAGTTAACAATGGTAGCTAACATTTCATATTGTTAGTACAGTGGAGTACTGGATTAAACCTTGATGCTGCCCGCTGCCATTGTTAAACAAAACATCTCTTGACATTTTATGGCACCGCTCTTTGACAAACTGTTTTGAGTCGGCATGGTAACCCATTGAAAACAGGTTCATGATAACACACAAGTAMATTTTTCCGAGAAGATTATACACGGTGTAAATGGTAGTAGACTTTTAGTCATAGACAGTTAGGACACGTACAGTATCAACCAAGGACTATGGATGGAAATGAGCTAAATCTGATGCAATGGCATGTTGTACATCAGTTGAATACATTCCCTTTCCCTTCAGTGAAAATGCTGCTGAAAGGACTGAGGGGAACATGATTCCTTTAGACTTTCTGTCTGTACCCAACCTTCTCTACACCCATGTTTTAATCATTCTTCTGCTCTCTAAGATTTACATGATTAGACAGACAAAACACAAACAAATCACGAGTTTGATATTAGCAGAATACGCAGCCATGAGACGATCCCCAGTGTTGAATTATTTTTGCTTGTTTTCTAGCTTGTTTATTTTGTTGTGTTGTGTGTTATTTCATGCTCCGTTGAACAAGGACACTCTTTCCCCCTATGTGACTTACATAGTCCTGTTTCTGAACACCACCCACGCACATACACAGATCCCCCTCACGCACTCTCACGTACACAAACGCACACACACACCTCGCTCCTCTACACACACAAACACACAACTTGTCTCCTCTACAGTCTCTCTGGAGGTAGTGTATCAGTGTGAGATCAGCTGGGGGGGATTGGCCTCGGCCGCCACTCTATGCCCCATCACTGCAGCACAGACAGCAACACATGTTCACCTGGCAGATAGTCTCATACGACCTGACTCACAGGGCCTAGTGATGCTCTCTGAACTTGCTCCACAATATGGAGAATTAGCCCCGACAAGCTGCAGTGATGAAGTATATAATGACAATGTGTTTTGTGCATGCGTGTGTGCGTGTGTGTGTGTGTGTGTGTTTGTGCAGGTGCAAGCCAGGCTCCTTCAACTTGCAGGAGAACAACCCAGCTGGCTGCACGTCATGTTTCTGCTTCGGACACTCATTGGCCTGCAGATCCTCCAATCACCATGCGGCTGTCAACATCACCTCTGACTTCCTTGAAGGTATTCAGCCAATCATGATTATATTAAAAGTACTGCATTCAGCTAATAACTATTGGTGAATTGTGAACCCCTTATATTGTGGTTATCATCCTGAGTCATTCTGCCATGCCCCCCTCCACACCCCTCCGCCTTCTGCAGACCCAGACCGCTGGTCTGGACAGTTCTCTGGGGGACAGGAGTACCCTCTACTGTGGAAGGAAGGTGAGGTCTACCTGCTACCACTCAGTGAGGATGACCTGGGTTTCTACAGAGCTCCAGGTGAGAGAGGCACAGCCGAAACACACACACACACACACACAGAGAGAGCTAATGTCAACTTTAAGGTGAGATATCAGTAGGACCTGGAGTTTTTCCCGACCATATTACCTGATCAAAAAAAACTCTGGGCCCTAGAGTTTATAGGAGAAGTGTGTGCGCTTCCGGAATGAGGAACAAATACGTGAAGATTCTGCTCGGAGAGAGCTCAGACATGTAAATATGTCAATCATATTTAAATATGTCAATCTGCCACCTATAATACCCTTGGCTTGTTACTCGAGATTATTCCTTTGTTTGATTGAACAATTCCCCATAGCATTGCCCTATAAGGTCATAAAACCTGTTAACTGCGACACCATTTTCTCACAGCAGACTCTTATCATGACCATTAGCATATAACATGTATAGCTGTCCCCGCTACAGGAGTTAGGTGCYCTCTCTCTGGATGCGTCCCAAATGTTACCCAATTCTCTATGGTTACTGGTCAAAAGTAGTACACTAAATAGGGAATAGTTTGCCATTTGGGACGCAGTCTATGTATCTGGAGCCCCATGGGGGAATAGGCCTGATGGAATTGGATGTCTTGGCCATGCTGGAAGAACAACAAAGTGGAAATCAGCCTGCCTAAGCTCAAGGTGGCTCCTCACTGCACCAAGGATCAAGCCTAGCGAATCAGCAGTCAACATAGATGTAGAGAAACAGAAATAGCGGAAATCCCATTAGCTACCAACACATCCTGATGGTTTTATGTTCATTTAGACAGGCGCCTTTTTAAGAACCCAAGCATGAAAAGCCTAAGATCACAGAAGACGCCTGGGAGGGAAAACGACTGGGTCCGTTTCGGGGGATATATGTTGAGTTTCTTATATGTTGTTAAGTCAACTTGGATATGTTTAGATTGTTTATTTATTCATGTGTTTAGTTTGCAAGTGTTCTTGAAGCTCGTCCATCACTCCAGTGTCTCTGAAGGCCACCACATAGTGATTCGTGTTCAAGCCCGTCCCCTTATCTCGCCGGCACAGCACTTGTTTGTGTTGTATTGCAGCGTAGTAAAATATGGAGATCTATTGCCCCGCCGTTGCTTTTAATGATCTCATTTTCTCCCTGCCTTTTTCCCCTCATGTGTACAGTTACTTTAAAGATTAGAGCGGAGAGGCAGGCTGCAAGGATATGCATAGGATTTCTCTCTCTCTCTCTTTCGCCCTCTCTCTTTCTTTCTTTCTCTCTGTTTGCGCAATAATCCTCCGGCAGCGTTTCTCGCTAAAGCGGAAGATAATTCTGAGTGACAATGCTCTGCTACCAAACAACACGGAGATGGAAAGCAATTTCTCTGATTCCTATTAATCTATTTGGTCGCCTATTTCAGTGCGTATCTTTTTTTTACGCCTGGCTACGTCTAGAATCAGATCAGGATGTGTCTTGATGAGAACAGAGAGAAGTGTTGGGGATCGTGTTCCGTGTTTCTACCCGGCTTGCAGAAGTACCAGGCGACACTGCAGTGCCAAGAAACACAATCCTCGATATACAACACAACGGAGGAAACTCCGGCCGGACTACTCGGAGCATTATCCAGCGATGTTCAGCTGGAGCCTTTCAAAGACATAGAGAAGGCCATGAGGGAGTTACAGAGAGTGAAAATGAAAAGTAAATTAATTTACCACCACACTTGTCCTCTTCCTCTTGACCAAGAAAAGATTGCTGCTAGTTTGACACCTAGTAGAAAAGGTCACGTTCCTACGGCGACACAGCACTTGTCAACCGATTGAACACTTGAGTGAAGCCTGCTACCAGATTCTATCATAGATTCCAAGCCAAAACCACTTTCCTCAGCAGCCTCTCTAATCACTGACATGGCAATTCAAGTTGCAGGCTTCTCCTCTCTAATCCTCCATGCTTAATGGTCCAACAGGTAGCTAACACCCCTCATCCAGAACCAGCCACCTGTGCCTTAGTGCCTGACATGGTGCAGGATCATATTCATATACACCAAGGTCCATGGTGCTAAACATGGAAATCCAAGGGGGGGGGGGGGGGGTCTCCAAGAGAGGAAGGGACAGCACAAAAGGACTAGGGAGAGAAAAGAGAGAGGGTACAGTTTTCAGCATACGTCCTCTTAGGCTGAGATGTGGGCTGTAGAACGTTTATCACAAAATACCACCCTTATCCCTAATTGAATGTGAGCCTTAGAACGCTTAGGACAAACTTTCACCCTGATTGGATGTGAGCCCCAGAACGTTCAGGACAAACCACCACCCTGTTCCCTGATTGGATGTGAGCCGCATAACTTTCAGGACAAGCAACACCCTGATCCCTGATTGGATGTGAGTCCCAGCACATTCAGTACAAACCACTACCCTGATCCATGATTGGATGTGAGCCCCAGAACGTTCAGGACTAACCTTCCCCCTGATCCCTGATTGGATGTGAGTCCCAGAACGTTCAAGATCGCTGTGAAAGAAAATGTATTTACCACCACACTGATTGGGGTCAAGAACGTTCAAGAGACTCTATCACACCCACGAAGTAGATTACGTTTTTGGGGTCCGTTTCTTTTTTTAAGCTAACATTGCGTTGTTACTAGGGTGCAGCGTGGTCTAATAGATCCTGAACGTCTTTGTGCACCAGGTGGTGTAGTCTTTCTGCCTGTTCTCCATGTAATCATGTCCCTAGCTATGCTGCACCTGTAGACCAATGGTTCCCAACTCCAGTCCTTGAGTATCTCCAACAGCGCACATTTGTGTCGTAGCCCTGGGCAAGCACACCTGATTCAACTTGTCAACTAATCACCAGGCCCTCAATTAGTTGAATCAGGTGTTTGTTTGTTGTCCAGGGCTACAACAAAAAATGTGCTGTTGGGGGTAATGGAGGACTGGAGTTGGGAACCACTGCTACACACGATGTATTGCAGGTTACTGGATTCACACTTGGCCCAGTTTGGTCTCTCTCTCTCTCTCTTGCACTCTTTCTCTCTCTCACCCTGCTGGGTGAAGTTAGTTTGTCTGTTCAGGTATTGCTGCACAGTGGTCGATGTAAGTTAGATGGGACTTAAAGTTGTTTGTTTGAAACGGTGGCAATCTAATTGAAATGGAGTTGATTTAATTGGTTTGGAGAGTCTAAACCCTCGATTGATCTCAGGGGTCCTCTACCGTTCACTAAATGTGACTGGGGTGTCAGGCATCGTGACGGGGACTTTGTGTGTCAGTGGAAGGAGGTCAGTCATGGTTCAGGTTGAGCACATCACAGAGAAAAGCAAGTGAACGATTATTTATTTTCACACTCGAAACACACACACACACACTCAACCATACACACAAACAGAAACACACACACTTACTGCCTTCACGCACGTCTTCTTAGTGCAATCAGAAACACTGTCATTCCGACTCACACAGAGGTCCACATTTAAAGATGTTCTCTCTTTTCAATTACTCTCCTGTGATAAACCAATGAATACAGATCTATTCTAATGGTAGAATGCCATCTTGATGTGATCACAGTGAGAGTTCCAGTCACCCAGTGGGGTTCTGGGGGTGTCATAATAAAACACTGGAGGACCAACCAGAGGGGGCAGCGCTGAGTCTTTCATCCTGTGAGATGACTTCATTTTCCTGCCTAATCCCACCATCAAACCCCTGTCGTGGAACTTTTTACACAGGGACACTCAAAGACAATATTAAATGGATAATTGTTAATTGTCAGCGCGCTGGAGAGGTTCCAACAAACTTAATGCACCACAGTGAATGTCTGTCAGAAGCTCTGACTGGCCAGTCCCAGCAGTTGTCTTATATACGGCTATACACAGGCAAGTTATATTTACATGATTTAGCATGATGAATTAATCATTAATTCATCATTAATCATTTTGTTTCATCCATGTGACAGACCAATACCGCATTCTTTCTCTCTAAGCTGAGACCTTGAAACTGAGATATCTTTTGTTCGTTCTCAAAACAAGGTCTGGGCGTATTGCCGAATTGCTGCTACTGATAGTGAGGATTTGTACAGTCAGCCACTTGCAGGAACACAGAAATTGGTTTATAGAACAGCACATGAATAGAACACAGAAATTAGTTATAAGAAAAGCACAAACATTAAAATCCATTACACCCCCATTGGTACTCTCGTAGATCTGAGAGGACTGGATGAGTATAAGAAATATGGCAGTATCTACACCATGCCATCTGATAGGTTAGGTGGGAAATACCCCATGTAACCTAATTACTCAAACCTCTTAGATAAACACAAGTGSCTATGAATTGATTTGTGATTGAGTGTCCCTGACGTAGGTCTAACATTTTAAGGGTACCACGTGAATCACCTCTTGAATATCCAAAGCAAATAACAGTAAAACGCACAACAGTACCCACTAGTCAGACAATAGCGTCAGAGCAAGTCGACCAAAAGCACATCAGCCCATATACCCAGTACATCAACCTGGGGCAGGTTAGGCAAACACATGACAAATCTGCCCAGAGAGCAGTCATCCGGGGCCGAGCGACGTGGTGGAGAAGATAAGGGCTGGTCCTGGATTCAGATCAGATGTGACTGTGAAGATAGCGGACAGCTGTGTGTGTTTGTGTGTGTGTCTACTGCAGCCCTGACACCACCAGGAGAGACCAGGATACATGACCCACACCATCACACTCAAAACACACTACCTCAGCCAGCCACACAGACTAACAGCTGAAACACAGACCTGGGTTAAAATACTATTTAATTGAGCTTGCCTTTTGCAATGGAACCAATATATAAGTCCCAAAATTGCAAGCCCAGTCAACCTCCAGGGAGGCTAAAGCAAACGCTCAAAAAGATTTCAAATAGTACTTGAATCCAGGGGCWCTATTCAATCTGCATCACGGAAGTTCAGTGTTACAACGCGACTGAAATTTGAAGGCGATGTTAGCGTGGTAGTGGAAAATGCATTCACGGTAAACGCTGCATATGTCGGTTCAATCAGAAATTGCGTTTACATTTCTATTGTGCAGTCTGTTACTCTTCGGCGACACAGATTGAATAGAGCCCCAGGTCTGCTGGAGTATTATTCATACTGTGGCAGATCATGCTGTTGTGTATTGCCTTTTCTGAAAAACATCTGCCTTTTTTTAAGGTGGATTCCTGTTTTTATTGCTGTAATCAATCTTGAATGATGAAATGCCAGTCCACCTTTCCTTATCTATCATAGTGCTTCATTTTCACATACTTCTGTAAACAGGATCTTCTGCATCCTCTTCCTCACCCGCCCATAACTCAAAATGTAGTCTTTTTCAGGGATAGTTTTTCCCATGTGTTCTTTTATTAAAGAGTATTTGGGTTCCCTGGGTGCTGATCATTGTGTATGCAGTGAGTCTGCTGGCTTGTAGAGTGTGTGTCTGTACATGCGCGTGCGTGCGTGCGTGTGTAGCTCTTTGAAGTGGTGTTAATGTGCTGTAATGAGCCAGAGATAAGACGAAGGGTAATTACAGCCAGACTCCCACTGTGATCTCTGTGGGTTACAAGAGCCTTGGCCCTCGCACTCCACTACACACACACATGCATATATAAACACCAAAAGCCAAAACTCTCATTCAACACTACTACCCCTTCCAGCATGTTTGTCAGATGGCGAGAAGCTGAACTTGTGAAACACACAAAGACTCTCTATCTCTTTCTCTCTGACAGGATGTGAGATAGCTAAAAGCCTGCATGGTTATCCCCTGACCCTTGATGGATGTCTGTCTGTCTGTCTCCCCTCTCTCTGTAGAGAAGTTCCTGGGGAACCATCTCCTGAGCTATGGCCAGCTCCTCTCCCTGACCTTCACGGCCGAGGCCCAGTGCCTCCTCCCTCACAGTGTCACCGTGCTTCTGGAAGGATCTGGAATCACCCTGTCAGCTGACCTTTCACCCCAACCTGAACTTGTCCACCAGCCAGGCCTCGCTCCCCAGCACACCTTCACTCTCAGGTAAAACAAAATTGTGTGGGTGTGATAGCATGTGTAGACGTGTATATAAAATACTACTATACACCTACTATTATGCTACTCTACATCATATAATCATATACAAATATGTAATACCCCTACTTACAGAACAGTGTATGAACCTCAGACTGCATGGATGTACCGTGTCATCTTCATGGCTGTATGATGTTCATACATTCAGCTCATTAGAATATTTTGGGGCGTAGTTTACTCACAGCTCTTTTTGTGCAACCGTGAGTGAGAGTGTCCTTTCAGTTTATCTAATGTGTTGTRTTATGCTGGYARWTTTTGTGACTGTGTTTAATGATGGKGTTTTGTGAAAGATTCTTGTATGGCTGTGTTAACTGAGAATGTTTGACTCTCACCTTGGAGGCCCCCAGCTGTTCCAAAGGCTGATTCAACTTGTCAGTTAATGCAATAACACTGACCAGCATAAATAAACGATTGTTCTTCAAAAGGATCTATAAAGAACCTTTCAGATTGAGAAAGGTTCTTTTTATAGAACAATTCTCCATAAAGATTCTATAAAGAACCACAAAACAGTTTTATATAGCCCCAAAAAGGGTTGTAACCATAGTGGAACACTTTATGGTGCTATGTAAAACCGTATTTAATGGTTCTTTATAGAACCTTAGGAAAGGGTTCTTTATAGTACCATAATGGTTCCATTTAGAACCTTATGAGCATGGTTCTTTATTGAACCTTCAGTATGTAGCACCATAAAGGGTTCCTCTATAGTTACAAGCCAAAGAACACCTATCTGGTACTATTCAGAACTATTATTTGTAAGTGTGTACAATGGAAGCTGCCTTATGGCTTTGTAACAGACAGCTCTATGTCCTTTCTTGTGACTGCGCATAATGAGTAATGAGTTCCCCCCACAACCCCCAGCCTGGGTGAAGGGGGACTTTGGTTCCCCCCTCAGAGCAGCGGTACCTGGAGACAGGACTGTCATTGTGTGGGCCCTCTCTGGTGACAGGCTCCACACACGTCATTAGAGAGACAGAGGTCTGGCCCTACACACACTCACATGCACGCAAACACACACGCGCATACACACACCCAGCATCACCTCGTCCTGGAGCACTCATCTTTTCCTGGCACCGCCCGGCTATATCCAGAAAGCTCAGCTGAGAAGATGTGAAGGGGACTTTTAAATGTCTTTCTCTGGAGCTCTCTCTCCTAGGTAGTTCTTAAGAGCTTCGCCAAGTCAAAGCAAAGTTTATTTGTCACGTACACAGTTTACAGCAGGTATAAACGGTGCAGCAACATGCTCACTTGCAAGCTCTCAACATTGCAGCACACATATCAATATCAATAACAATCACAAGTCAGATAATAAAATAAGGAAGGAAAAGGAGGTAGTATGCATGGTATAAAACCGATATGTACACCATAAGATATACACACTCTTAGAAAAAAGGGTTGAAAAATGGTTCTTTGCGGCAGGATGGGGTTCTACCAATAACCGTTTTCGTCCAAAGAACCCGTTTTAGAAGACGGGTTCTTTGTAAAGCAAAGAGTTCTACGTAGAACCTATAACATCCCATGAAGAGGGCACGACAAAACCTATTCCCCCTAAAGAGACTGAAAAGATTTGGCATGGGTCCTCAGATCCTCAAAAGGTTCTACAGCTGTACCATCGAGAGCATCCTGACTGGTTGCATCACTGCCTGGTATGGCAACTGCTCGCCCTCCGACCGCATGGCACTACAGAGAGTAATGCGTACAGACCAGTACATCACTGGGACCAAGCTTCCTGCCATCCAGGACTTCTATACCAGGCGGTGTCAGAGGAATGTCCTAAAAAAAAAACTCCAGACACCCTAGTCATAGACTGTTCTCTCTGCTACCGCACATCATGCGGTACCGGAGCGCCAAGTCTAGGTCCAAGAGGCTTCTAAACAGCTTCTACCCCTAACCCATAAGACTCCTGAACAGCTAATCAAATGCATAGTCACTTTAATAACTCTACCTACATGTACATATTACCTCAATTACCTCAACTAACCGGTGCCCCCGCGCATTGACTCGCTATTGTTATTTTACTGCTGCTTATTTTACTGCTGCTCTTTAATTATTTCTTACTTTTATTTCTTWTTTTTTTAGGTATTTTTCTTAAAACTGCATTGTTGGTTAAAGGCTTGTAAGTAAGAATTTCACTTAGGTCTGCACCTGTTGTATTCGGCGCATGTGACAAATAAAATGTGATTTGTGGAACCGTTTTTGGAAGAAAGGGTTCTTTGATGATTGTTTTGAAGGCAAGAAGGAGTCTTTGGAAAGCAAGAAGGGTTCTACAAAGACCTCTTCTTATTCTGAATAAGATTTTTGTTGAATTGTTTTCTTATTTCTTTTAAATAGTGCCTGAGCATTAGTGTTTAAACTTTAACCTCAGGAGTTTGAGTCATCTGATATATTTTCAAACGTATGTSAGAACGTTTTAAACTGTACCTATATGGGAATATTTGTGCATGCATCTGGTATTCCCTTAATCATTTTACATATACAGTACTGACATAGTCTTGATGAAGGAGTTAAATTAACACTCATTGGTGTAAAATAACCGTTCATAATCAGAGTTGAGTGTGATGGTGTCATTATTACTCCRTGTAGAATAAAACACTCAAACCATTGCCCGTCATTATCATATTTCCCAGCATGCACTTCTGTAGGTTGATTTTCAGAATTGTTTGTTGCAATCTGTGTTTTTGCATTTACATTGATTGTTTGATTAATTGTATGCTACACAAAGATAAATCGCATACATTTTTCTAAACTAATCCAATCTCTTAGTAGTTGGCTGTATTGCACCCATGAGATGGTTGTTCGAGCTTAGATGAATCAGGTGGTCCCATTAACCTTACTTTTCCAACTTGGCAGTCATTCTGAATRCAGTTTGCAGGTGATTAAAAATGTCCAATTGTTAGACGTCCTCATAAGGCTGGAATTGCACATTACTCTACCAGCCAGCATAATACAACTTGTAGGTCTGATGTGTTTTGTAAAACAGGAATTTCCTAAGAACACTTTGTTAGTGTGTAACTAGGCAGGGTGGAACAGGTTCTCGGTAGAACCCTTCATAGAGGGTTCTTGGAAGACCCTTTAGTGGTTAAAAGGGTTCTTGTTAAAACCTTTGATGGTTCTAAGAACCCTTCATAGAGGATTCTAAGTAAAATCATTTACAGGGGGTTCTATGAAGAMGCCTGCATTGAGGGTTCTAGGTAGAACCCTTTGTAAAGGGTTCTACCTAGCACCTAAAAGGGTTCCTGTATGGGAACAAACCAAAGAACCCTATATGGTTCTACTTAGAACCTTTCTTTTCTGAAGAATGCAGTCAAAATGATGAAGGTGCATGTCAAGTATGACTGTATTTCCAATATAAAGTAGATAGTGTCTTAGTTGAGCTAGGGTTGGCTGTTCAACAGTCTGGAGGTAGAAGCTGTCTCTGAGCTTTTTTTCACCAAATGACTCAGAGGCTGTGTGTGAGTGTGCATGCCTGTGTTTGTGTCATTTTGGAAGCACACAGCAACACAACACACRGTCTCCCATCCCCTGGCTATGTTGTCTTGGTGACAGATAGCATGCTGTTTGTCATGACTGTGAGCCTACGTGTGTTGTGTGAATGTGTTGAATGTGTTATCCAGGGTAAGTGGTGTTTTGTTCCCAGCATGCACGGCGCTACACCAGGGCTAGGAGGAGCTGTAGCCCCGTCACAAATCTGCATAGCCCCAGCATTTTAGTATTTTTTCCTAATTTTAAATAAAGAAATATGTAAAAGTTAATAGCCAGCCATTCTGTTCCCAATCCGATCCCTGGCTGCGTGCTCGTGCCGCACGTGTACCCTATGACGTGTGTGTGTGTGTGGGGGGAGGAGGAGGAGTCTGGTCTGTGTGATCGTGCACATTTGTTTACGTTAAATGAGACAACTACTAGCTGGGAACTAGCTAGCTAGTCGCCCATCTCACCCCGTAGCAATGGACTGTTTGCTGATCAAGAGAAGAGTGCGGGTAGAAATTGAAAATCCAGACCCAGACCCGGTCTCCGAGGGGGCCAAAGAGGAAGAGAGAGATGAGAAAGATGAGTCGGAGAGAGAAACTCGTGAGCCACGACGTGATGGAGCACCAGGGCYGCTCGTCGCTGCTAGCTTTGGACTTTGGATATTATTAATTTMATTTCTGACTTTGTGATAGCCATTTCATCCGAAGCATTATTACCAATGCACAGTTGTCTGATTATGCATAGGAAACAAATACACTTCTTGTTGTTGTCGCATTTTGGATATATTGTGTTGTTATTGCTGAAAGACTTCAGTGCACATGGGCGCTTTCAGCTTTGCTGAACGTGAAAGACGTTTTTGGTCATTAACTTGTGGTCACTTGTATTAGGCTTATAGTTATTTTGTTGAATTTTCTTGGGCCAAATTCAATTAAAAAACTACATTTATATCGAATGTGCTGTGTGCCATATCTGCTTTTATTGAAAAATGAGAACTCCCTTATAGCTCTGAAGTCATGAAAATCAACTATTTTCTTAGTACCCCCACGTATTGGTCAAGACCCCCCCCCCCTTACATCCGGGAGAGACAAATCACTTCTTCTTCACTTCTCTTCTTTCTCTTTAATCTTCTCTTTCTCCAGCCTCTTTCTGTCCTTCCCCCTGTCCCTCTGTGTCTCTATCAGTATGAGACTCAAGTTGTCTGGTCCCTAGGCAAGGTTCAAGTGTCTGTCTGTATGTCTGCCTGTCTGTGTGTGTGTGGGCTCCCACCACATACTTAACCCAGACCTCCAGTGGTTTCCTGGTCCACTGATGATGTTCCTCTTATCCTAGCAACAGCTTAAATACAGGCCCAGTGTCACGCACGCCAGAGGCCTTCACTGGCCCAAAARGTTGGACCCGTCCCGAAATGGACCTGGGGCTTTCCCACCCGGACCCAATATTTATAAATAAATGTTTTAAATATAGAGACCCGTTCCAAATGGACCTGAGGACAACTAGACCGTTACACAGCRACACTCAAAGTCAATCTTAAATTAATAATTGTTTATTGTCAGCGCGCTGGAGAGGTTCCAACAAACTTAATGCACTATAGTGAACGTCTGTCAGAAGCTCTGTTGGGGCCGCCCCTCAGTTGTTTTATATATGGCTATACACAGACAAGTTATATTTGAATGATTTAGCATAATTCATTCATCATTACCGTTTTGTTTGTTGTGACCGACCAATACTGGTTCATAACATGACCAATACCTCACAAGGCTTCTCTCTAAGCTGAAACCTTGAAACTGAGAGATATTTTGTTCTCAAAACAAGGTCTGGGCATACTGCCAAATTGCAGCTACTGATAGTGAGGATTCGTTCAGTCAGTCACTTGCATGAACAGAGAAATTGGTTTATAGAAAGGACAAACATAGAACATAGAAATTGGTAAATAGAAAAGCACAAGGATACACATTTCCATCACATTCCATCCTCATATCACATGGTTGATGACAATCATTACATTTTAATGCAAGCATTTAAATTTTAGCATCTATTTCAAAATATACTCCTATTAATGTAAGGGAAATCAACACAGAAAAAAAACGGACACTTCATAATCTCAAACCCTTCATTCTGGGTTGTACAATCCAATTAGTATGGTAATACTATAATCATAATAAAGGTTATACTTCTATTAATGTGAGTGAGCATCAAAAATACACACACATACACAAGGGATTTGTAGATTCAGAGGTGAATCACTCAATGTTAACCATTGTTTCCATATCTCTTACCACAATCAGGTTGGATTGACCTATGTTTTTTAATAACTGTCCCTGGGACATCAACTTAGTCACAATATAAACCACTGTTGTTTAACAATTCTTGTTGAACAAAAACCACCTTCAATCATTGTTCATCGTCCGTATCTACAGGGGGAAATGGGAGCTCATCCAGAGTTAGCAGCTCATTAGTTTCACCATCCTCTGGAGGAGCAGAAAACATGATAGCTGCTGAAATCTTACCAGCCAGAGAGGCACAGATCACCTTACAGCATGTTAATAACATTTCACAGGGTAGAGAGAGAGAACACGTGAGACATTTTCCTACCCAATATTTATTATATAAGGTACGATCATCACTGCGCTTTGTTGCCAACCGTCAGTGGAAGTGCTGTAGCAGTTGATGTTTTTGATGGTTATGCCAGTACAAATAACAGTGCCTTCTTGACAAGATCTGTTAAGCGAGTGTTGTCAGTGAATGTGTTAGTTACTACCGATCTTCACTGTCTCTTCTGTAAACCACATGCATATCACTTGCTGAATAGCAGCATACTGTAACAGCGGTGACCTATGAAAAGCTGGCAGATGTGGCTTATTCTTGGCATGGCTTTCAGCAAATTCTTTTTGGTCTCCCATAAAGGGGCAATTGTTCATAAACATTGAAGGGCTGATTTAAGTGCATGTGATACCAAATAAACATAAGATAACTCCTTTATAGCTAGTCACCATGTAATTGTAATACTCATAAATATGCTAATGAGCCACCGACAGCACATTGCTGCGTTCCTAACCAAGTGGGAAGTGGGAATTTACAATACAAAAGTCTACCCTTCGCACGCGCTGCGACGTTTGCATTCCTTCATACTGTAATAACATGTTGCGGTCCTCGGTAATCATGGACCTGTGTTTGTCTTCTTCCAGACTTCACAAGGAGGAGACAAGACTGAGGCCTTTTCTGTCTGCCTTCGAGTTCCAAAGTCTTCTCTTCAACATCACTGCATTCAGGATCAGCAACGCAGGAGGACACAACTGTAAGTGTGTGTGTGTGTGTGTGTGTGCACGCCGCAAGATCAGAATGTTAACACCAACAGTGTTAAATTAAATACTTCCTTAGAAAGTACATGTGACCCACCGAAATAAGGTTAAACTAACACTTTTCAAAGTGTTGACAAACTAACACCCCTAGTGTGTTGGTTCCCTAACACCATGGGTGTTGTAAATTCCGACTTAAAATAACACTTTATTAGAGTTGATGCTGTCAGACTATCGCAGTGTTGGGGGGAGGGGGGGTGTAAAGCCTTATATCTGTAGTCGCTGAAAGACTACAACTTGTGTTGGGCGATCTAGATCAATGAGAGAAGACGGTCTAGATCAATGAGAGAAGACTTGAAATAGACAAGATGTCAGTAAAATCTTTGGGTAAATTACATCATCTGGTCTAACAATCTGTAGCTACAATTCTCTGCAGATTGAGGAGAAATGGCACCTCCATCGCTCTCATACCCAACAATGCATTTAATGTCTAAGCACGAACCTGCAAAACCAAAACCCCCTTCCTCATCTCAAAGTACTGTCAGTTAACCTCCCCCAGCCCATTTACTTTGACAGATCATTCTTGTCAATAGTAGCCCTTTGCAGGGGAATTTTGTAGACCTGTCTTTGTATTTTGTTTTGATAATCTGCAGAAATAAGAAAGGTGTTTGTGTTATTACTGTGTAGTCTTGATTTTATAATTTTCAGTGTCCCTTACTGGTTTCTGTCCCACAATTTTGTTGTGCTCCATAACTGCAATGTGTGTTTGCTCCCTCATGCTTGTGTACCCAAAATGCCCCCACTTTGTGGTATTTGTGGAATCACTCCAGATRACCTGAGTTTTACAAAGAGAAGAGAGGTAGACGAAATTGATTACGTGGTCTGGAAGGTACTACCTCTAACCACCGTTCACCCCATAAAACAAACACAAACCATACAAACATTACCCAATTCATGTTAATACCATGCTTACTGTAAATTAAGCTATTTTARCTGTCAGCTTGTAAGTATTTTGGCCAACTTATCTTCATCTTGTGCAAAGCTAGGGGTTCGAAGCGCATGTTGGTAGAATCAGCTTCTGTACCACCTTCCACAAAATACACAATTTAACCACCCCACTAATTGTATTGATCTCTATTAGACTCGCTAGCTAAGCATACCTAACAATGGACATTTCAATATAGTCAGCTTGCTGTTACCTACCTAGAGTCACTAAATTGGCAGCAAGATTGCTAGCCAGCTGAGACTACCAACACACAAATAAAGAGTGAGTTAGTTATATCGACAATTCTATTTTTAGTGACAGATTGTTTTCCAGACCAGGGTGAAATAGATGAGATACTCTTATTTGGAAACATTAGCTAGCATACGTTAGCTAACTTTGGTCAAAGATAGAATGAACAAACAAACATGTTTACTCTGCTGAAGGTAGCTACCAGTCTAGCAGTGACTACAATGGCATAGGCAACATTGATTGACATTATGTATACCAAAGATAGCTATATGATTTAGCTGATGGCTTTCAGAGTTCAATATAGGACTGTAACGTTAGCTAGCTAACTTACCCAGCTAAACTGGCAAGCTAGCTAACGTTAGTTGACTTCTAATTGAGAATCTTCCGTTTTGTTGTGAAGGGAAAAAATAAATGGTATCAGCTGTTGTCTGTTCAGCCTGAAAATTCCCCTGATAATCTTTGGTCACCGCATCATTCTTGATAGCCACAAGCCACTGGCAGAATCGGGGTGAATCTCTGGTAGGTAGAACGGTGAAAGCTAACTAGCCAGGCACAGAACACCACAAGGGCAAAATGACTAACATTAGTGAAAMACAATTTTTTTCGAAAATATCTTGCCCAGAGAAGTTCTGAGACTACTGTGTGTTGGTCGTTCGAAGTAAACACCAATATTCAATTTTAATCTACTGGTGTTAACCCCACTAGAATCAACACTCAGATTGAACACAACACTTTATACCTCGACACCTGGATTGTAACACTTTTGCTGTGTGCATGTTTGTATGTGTGTTTGTAGGAGTGGGAGTGCATAAGTGTGTGTGCACACAGTACATGCAATGGCTAGCGTGTTTTTCATTTTTGTGCCTCCGGTACTCTATTACTGTGAGTATGTTTATATTTAACCTAGGCATTTTTCTTAATCAGAAAAGTTGTTAAGGTATGATGTGCAAGCAGGCAACATGCTCTGTAGTCAGTGTAGTGGTTCCTCTCTGCCCTGTTATTCACATTTTCCTGCCTAACATGAGAGGGCTTTACTACAGCAGTTCGTTAATAGACAGCAGTCTGGTTCCTACTTCCTGCTCTCAACCTGCTGCCCTCTCATTGGCGCCGGCCTCTTCTGTTAGGCTCTGAGGAGAATCTCTCTGATAGCACCGCTGGRCCTCGCAAATATCAGCTGCCAAGTTTGTTCACTGGCAAGGGAAGTTCACTACTGGATSTCTAGCTCACTTAGTAACAGTCTGCCTAATTCACGTTCAGATAGACACGCACCCATGCACACACGCACACACACTCTATCCRTCTAGTTTATACACACAACCACTTTTAGCCTAATAAGGGATAGAGGCACACACAGACACAGATTTCCATGATCAGTTTAAGGGCATCTTTAGACTGAGTGACTTGTCCCTGAGTGTTCAACACATCTGCTCTGACTGAAGCACTGAGTTGTGCCAAGTCCATCTTGCATTCACAGATATTGCCTGTCTGTTCTTCCAAATCTTCTGCTCTTTTTTTTGGGGGGGGGGGGGGGTTTCTCGCTCTCGCTCTCGCTCTCTCGCTCTCGCTCTCTCTCTCTCTCTGTGTTTAGATCAATGTACTGAGATGATCTGAGAGGGATTGCATTGGATTACAGCACATAGATGACAGAACAGCTATTCAAAGCCATTATCTCTCTTTCAGCCACTTTAATTACGGGTGTCACAGCCACACACACATTAAAACTTACATACACACTATGCACATGCACACATTCACACTTGCATCCATACTCATGTACACATACACATACAGTCGCTATCTCTCTCTCTCTCACACACACACACACTCACACAGACACAGTCACACACACATAAACACACTCTCATAAACACACACACACACATAAACACACTCTCATAAACACACACACACACAGACACACTCACATAAACACACTCTCTCCCTCTTACACACGTACATTGCAAATGATTTGTGTCTCAAATTAGTTCTCAAACAGTGTTAGAAGTGCCTTATCTCTGCAGGCGCCCAGAGACGCTAATAGGAAAATCCGACAAAGCGCTTTTTCCTCCCTCCCTGCACCAAAACACAGATTAAGGCATTCATTATTAGGCTGAATTATTTTAATGACAGGATTGTCTGTAGGCGATTTCTGTCACATTGTTGGGTGAGGATCCTGCCTGTGTGACAGCTAAGTGGTACTGGGAATGTTATGTTAGGGTAGGAGGCTTCCAGTTCCACACAATCAACAGAGGGAGTTGCGAGGGGTGGAGAAAGGTATGACGGGAGAGAGGGAGAGAGCAAGATGGAGAGAAGGAGATGGAGAAAAGGGAGAAAGAGATGCAAAGAGAGCGAGATGGAAAGGGAGCGATGAGGAGATGGACAAAAGACGAAGAGGGAGAGAGAGATGGAGAGAGAAAAATAGGGAGACATGAGGAGATGGAGAAAAGGAAGAGAGAGAGATAGAGTGATAGAGATAATGTTGTACAGGGGTTAGCATGCAGCCAGGGGAATGGTCGTCAGGGGGGATGAGTTGGTTGGGTGCTGATTTGCATATAGTATGGTAAATGAATTGTGTTTGATCGTCGCTGAAGGATCAGGGGATCACAATTTGTTAGAGCCCAAGTTCTCTCTCTTCCTCATGCTCATCCTGTCTTTTCCCCCTGTCCTTTTCTTTCCCTCTGTTCCTTTCTCTCTCATTACACATTCATCTCTTATTACACACACAGGCTACATTTTTGATCTCATGAAAATCGCACATCCCTGACTCGCTGTGACTGACACACATGCACACACACTGTTAAAAGCTTGGCGCTGGACCTTGACTAGTGGTGGTAGTATTCTGTATGATGGCTGAGGAGGATTCAACCTGTACTATCCCCCCATCACTGTTCATGAAGGAGAGAGGGATCAGTAATCCCTGTGGGTGCTGGCTCCTGCCATACCTCCATCTCTCCTCCATCTCTCCTCCTCTTCCTCTCCTCCATTCCTCCTCCTCCTCCCTCACTCCACTGCACTGATTTATTTTGTTTTATCAGAGATTCCCAGAGTGAGGTAGCTAGGTGTGTGTGTACACCCATGTGCATCAAATGTGTGCATGCGCGCACACACACACACACACACCCATAATATCATAGAGCTACAATGTGTAACAGAGTTTGCATGGTGAACAGCTGGCTTGTCTTCTTGGGCACCTCGGGACCTCCAGTGAATATCCAGAGAGACAGAGATGATAAAAGTGTTAGCTTTTATCACTCTCACACTACTGTAGCCTACAGAGCTATATTCTTGACCACCCTCTTGCATGGGCACATAGCCTACAGTAAAATACATATGGGGTGAATTCCCACCTATGTACAGTGGTGAAAAACGTACTCAATTGTCGTACTTGAGTAAAAATAAAGATACTTTAATAGAAATTACCTCAAGGAAAAGTGAAAGTCACCCAGTAAAATATGACTTGAGTAAAAGTCTAAAAGTATTTGGTTTTAAATATACTTAAATATCAAAAGTAAATGTAATTGCTAAAATGTACTTAAGTATCAAAAGTAAAAGTAAAAGTATAAACCATTTCAAATTCCTTATACTAAGCAAACCAGAAGGTAACATTTTATTTATTTTTTATTTTTATTGATGGATAGCCAGGGGCACACTTCAATACTCAGACATCATTTACAAACAAAGCATTTGTGTCCGCCAGATCAGAGACAATAGGGAAGTGTGTGAATTGGACCATTTTTCTGTCAAAATGTGCCGAGTACTTTTGGGTGTCAGGGAAAATGTATGGAGTAAAAAGTACATTATTTTCTTTAGGAATATAGTGAAGTAAAAGTTGTCAAAAATATAAATAGTAAAGTAAAGTACAGATACCCCAAATAACTTCTTAAATAGTACTTTAAAGTATTTTTACTGAAGTACTTGCACCACTGCCTATGCAACAGCAACTTGGCTAAATTCCTGATGATCAAACACACATTATTACTGGACCATTAACTTCAGTATGTCAGAGTAGCCTTTCAGAATTAGTATGTTTGAGCATTCATGCCCTCTCTCTCTTCCTCCTCTCTCTCCAGAGTTGGAGTTAAAGTATTAATGATCTCCAAACTCTCTCCCCAGACACGTCCCAACTCTCAGGGGTAACCCTGGCCTCCGCTGCTCACTCCTCCAGCCCTGTTACCTCCTCTACCCCCCCTGCTCCCTGGGTTGAGGTGTGTACGTGCCCCCCGGGGTTTGGGGGTCAGTTCTGTGAGCTGTGTGCCCCAGGCTACACCAGAGAGGTCCCTAACAGAGGACCCCTGTCACCCTGTGTGCCCTGCACCTGCCACCAGCACGGACCCTGCCACCATGAGACAGGTAGGAGTTTTTTCATCTGTGTCTCTCGTGTTTTCTTGTTCTCTCATTTTCTCGTGCTCTCTCTATACCTCTCTTTCTCTCTTCTCATATCCTCTATCTCCTTCTCCACCTTCTCTTTTCTTCCCTTCCCTACTATTTTCTACTCTTCTCTCTGMACACTGATTGCAAATGGTTCTATATAGTGCCATATAAGGGTTCTTTGGCTTGTAAAACAAGCAGAACCCTTTTTGGTGCTATATGGAACCTTTTTTCATAATGTTCTAAATGGAACCTGTTTGGTGATGTAAAGAACCCTTTCTTAAAGTTCTGTGAAGATACATTAAAAAAAAAGGTTCTACGTAGCACCAAAAAAAGGTTCCGCAATGGTTACAACACTTTTGAGGGCTATATAGAACCCTTTTTATGATTCTTTATAAAACCTTTATGGAGAATGGTTCCATAAAGAAGATTTCACAATCTCAAAGGTTCTTTGTAGAACCACACATTTTTTTAGCCATATTATATCGTTAAAATGACATAGGTTCTATTGTTGTGTTTATAAGTCTGTAATAGGGCAGAATATCTTCTCATTATTTTACAAATGTTCCATCCCAAGAATAAATCCCTTTTCTCCTGAGTAACCCGGTATTTCCAGCCAAAAAATGGAAGTGTCATTCAAAACTATTATAAAGCATATAAATGTTTAGATTTAATTAGAGCTTTGATCAGCCTGTTGCTACCTGAGACTGATGAGCCATATATTAAATACATTTTATAAGCCCTACATTTACGATAAGGTTCCATATAGCACCATCGCCCCTACCTGGGCTCGAACCAGGGACCCACTGCACACACCAACAACTGCCTCCCACGAAGCACCGTTACCCATCGCTCCACAAAAGCCGCCGTTCTTGCAGAGCAGGGGGAACAACGACTTCAAGGTCTCAGAGCGAGTGACGTCACCGATTGAAACGCGATTAGCGCGCACCCCGCTAACTAGCTAGCCATTTCACATCGGTTACACTGTCACAAGTAAAAAAGTGACCATAATGAGATGATAGGTCTACATGCATAGTGAACTGTGCTCCATACTGAGATGGGTCTGTCCCCACCCTGATCGTTGATTCATCATGCAGAGGATGTAGAGAAGCCAGATTTAGACATTGCATATCATTTAACAGCTTCATTTCACACCATGCTGTTAATATAAATAATTTATTATAATTTAACAGGGTTTTTTTGGGTGGTAAATCCCGGTAAATCTTGGTAACCGGGTTCCCGTCATTCAACCCTAGTCTGGAATGGTTGGGGGTCCCTGGGGAGAGAGTTGAAAACTACTGAATCAGTCAACCGTTCTCAATTTACGCAAAACCATATGTGAGTTTGTCATAACACACTGTTTCTGGGCGTATATAACATGTAACAGTGTAATACAACATATGAGAAACTGGGTGGCACAAGATAAGCTGTGTGCAAACCAGACCCAAAGTATTCAAATGAGCTACCACCCATACATTTTCATTATCACTAAAAGAGCAAAGTACTCTTTTGTGAACTATAAAGAACAATTGAAGAGCTCAGAGGGTTCAAAAGGCTCCCCTACCCAAAGAACCCCTAAGGAACACTCATTTTGTTTGTATGCCTTCCCCCCCCTCTCTCTCTCTCTCTCTCTCTCTCTCTCTCTCTCTTTCTTTCTTTCTCTCTGCAACTTAATTGGTGCTATATATCCTCTACAGGATTGGTGTGTCCCCTGCGGGACGGTTGAGCTAACGTAGGCTAATGTGATTAGCATGAGGTTGTAGGTAACAAAAAAAAAGGACAAAGACATATCTGATATTGGCTACAATTTACAGTAGCTATTACCGTGAAAGAATACCACGCTATTGTTTGAGGAGAGTGCACAATTACGAACTTGGAAATGTATTCCTAAACCAATTAGGCACATTTGGGCAGTCTTGATAGAACATTTTGAATATATGTGCAATGGTCCATTGGATCAATCTAAAGCTTTGCACATACACTGCTGCCATCTAGTGGCCAAAATCTAAATTGCGCCTGGGCTGGAATAATGCATTGTGGCCTTTCTCTTGCATTTCAAAGAGGATGGTCCAAAAAACTAACATTTGTCTTTGTATTATCTTTTAGCAGATCTAATGTGTTATATTCTTCTACATTAATTTCACATTTCCACGAACTTCGAAGTGTTTCTTTTCAAATGGCATCAAGAATATGCATATCTTTGCTTCAGGTCCTGAGCTACAGGCAGTTAGATTTGGGTATGTAATTTTAGGCAAAAATTGGGGAAAAAAGGGTTGAATCCTTAAGAGGACAACCCTTTCTTGAAGGTTCAATAAATAACCATGGAACCTGTATGGTGCTTTAAAGTACCTTTTCCTCAGGTTCTATAAATACCTATTAATTTAAAAAAAAATTCTACAGTGCCTTCAATACCCAATAACGTCAAAGTGGAATCCAAGTTTTTTTTTTTGTAAGTAAAAAATTAAAAGCTGAAATGTCATGAGTCAATAAGTATTAAACCCCTTTCTTATGATAAGCTTAATGTTCAGGAGTAAAAATGTGTTTAACAAGTCAAATTAGTTGCATGGACTCACTCTGTGTGTGTTTAGTGTTTAACATGATTTTTTAATGACCACCTCATCATCCCTGTACCCCACACATACAATTATCTGTAAGGTCTTACAGTCTAGAAAGGAATTTCAAACACAGATTAAACCACAAAGACGRGGAAGGTTTTCTAATGCCTCTCAAAGAATGACACCTAGCATTTCGCTACACCCGCAATAACATCTGCTGAATACGTGTATTTGACCAATAAAATTGTATTTGATTTGACCTAATGGTAGATATAAAAAAAGAATAATCTGACATTGAATATTCCTTTGAGCATGGTGGAGTTATTAATTACACATTAGGAGGTGTATCAATACACACAGTTACTACAAAGATACCGGCGTACTTCCTAACTCAATTGCCACTCAGGAATTTCACCATGAGGTCAATGGTGAATTTAAAATAGTTACAGAGTTTAATGGCTGTGAAAGGGAAAACTGAGGATGGATCAACAACATTGTAGTTACTCCACGATACTAACATAATTGACAGAGTGAAAAGAAAGAAGCATGTAGAGAATTAAATATTCCAAAACATGCATCCTTTCCCACAAGGCACTAAAGTAATACTGCAAAGAAAATTGACAAAGCAGTTCGTTTTTTGTCCTGGCTCCATCGTGTTATGGGTATGCTTGTAATCGTTAAGGACTGGGGAGTTTTATGTATCTATTGATCTCCACTTGATAAGGAAAGGGCTGCAAATAGCTCAGGTTAATGTATGTAGCCTTCCTAACAAAATACATGAGGTTTTTAACTTGGTCAACATAAATAATATTCATATTTTAGCTTTGACCGAAATGCATTTAGATGCATCTGTAAATGATGGGCAAATTAACATTCATGGATATAGTTTACTGAGAAGGGATAGGAATAGGAATGGTGGGGCTGTAGCACTGTATATTCAGAATCATATACCTTTTAAGAGGAGGGATGACCTTAATGTATGTCAAGTAGAAGCACTATGTGCTCAAGTACATCTGCCTCACCAGGCAGCCATATTGGTAGGATGTGTGTATAGACCTCCTAGCTCTAAGGTGTCCTATCTGGATGACTTATGCACTGGGTTTGACCAGGCCACAGATAGCAACAGATATGTATTTATCTTGGGTGATTTTAATATAAATTGGAAGGATCACAATAATTTGAATAAAACAAAATTGATGAGATATGCCGAGAACTGTGGTTTGAAACAAATGGTTAATGATACTACTAGATCATCAATTAAGTTGGGTCATCATTCAGACACATGCATTGATCTGATTTTCTGTAATATACCATTGCAATGCTTAAAAAGCCAGATCAATGCCAGTGGGCTGGACAGACCATAATATTGTGACCATAACCATGAACACCCAGGTCCAAAGAAACCCCCTAGGATTGTGGTCAAGATACATTTTTAAACATTTAATCATGAGCTATTTCTAAATGATTTGGCTGCTGTACCCTGGGAGCTGATTTATCTAGAGGATGAACTAAATCATGCTACAGAATGTTTTATTGATTTGCTCACTGAGATAATGCCCCTATAAGAAAGAGTACAGTTGGTGCTCGTCCATCTCCATGGATTGATGATGAACTGGGTGAGGCTTTTTCTCAAAGAAATATGGCAAAAGTCTTAGCGGCCAGGTCAAAATTAGAAATTGATTAACAGAATTATAGAACATTACGTAATTATGCAGTTAAATTGAATCAAAAGAAAAAAAAGTTATTTTACAACAATGCTTTTATTGATTGTAAAAATGATTGTAAAAATGTATGGAACACAGTTAAGGGCATACTTGGTACATCTATCTCATCATGCCTATCTAGTGGAGGTTGACGGGAGAATAATAACAAAACCAGTTGATATTGCCAATCATTTTGCAGATTTTTTTACAAAGAAAATTGATTTTCTGAGCAACAATGTAAACAAACATTCTTCCAAAAAAGCTATTTTCCAATGGATTGATGATCATATTATGAGCAACAAGATCTGYTCTTTTAGTCCGCAAACAGTGTCAGTGGAGGAGGTGTTAAACCTATTGATGGTCTTATGGACAATTATGGTTATGGTCTTATGGACAATTTTTTGCTTCGCTGTGCTGCTCCCCAGATTACAGTTCCACTGAGATATATATTTAATTGGTCACTGGAAAAGGGGATGTTTGCAAATGTATGGAAGCATGCGAAACTGTGTCCTATTCCGAAAGACAGCAAAGAAACCATTACTCCTGCCAATAGTCGACCAATTAGTCTACTCCCTACACTCAGTAAGATATTGGAGGCTATTGTGAGTAGACAAATATGGGAGTACATGGAAAATAATGATTTGATTACAGCCAATGAGCATGCTTATCGCAAAAACACTCCACTACCACTGCATTGGTTGACATGACTGACCAGTGGCTCAATTTTTAGATTTCAGTGCAGCATTTGATTTAGTGGATCATGAAATAATTTTGACAAAATTAATACATTATGGTTTTAAGGAGGCAGCATTGAATTGGGTACAGTCATATCTAACTGACAGGAAACAGTCCACCTATATCAATGGTTCATTTTCTACCCCTCATGTGTTAAACTGTGGAATACCGCAGGGCAGCTGCCTTGGGCCACWTCTTYATTTWATATATACCAAYGACCTTCCCTATGCTTTAGCTGAAACTCAAGCTACTATATTTGCAGATGATACTACAATTTATGCAGCAAGACAATCGGTTCAACAGSTACAGCARGCTTTACAAGGAGATTTGGAGAATATCAGGGAGTGGGTTTGCCAGAACAAACTTGTTTTAAACACCAAGAAAACCAAAGTTATGTTGRTCTGTTCCACTAGGAAAAGRCCAAAACAGCATGGGATACAATTAAGTATGGGAGGAGTACAAATTGAAGGAGTGGCAGAAACCAAACTATTGGGAGTGCAGCTAGAGAACTGCTTATCATGGTCGTCTCAAATAACTCATCTATGTAAAAAATATATTAAAACAGCATGCATAATCAGAAGGATAGCTAAATATTTACCAGGAAAAATTCTTAAGCAAATAACACAAGCATTAATGGAGAGTCAAGTGAACTACTGTTCTGTGGTCTGGGGAAATGCATCATCAAGTGAAGTTAGGAGGCTGCAGAATGCACAGAACAAAGCAGCAAGGATTGTTTTAAGGTGGAGATATAGTTCTTCTGTTGCAGTCATGCGCAATGCTCTTGGTTGGTCATCAATCGACAAGATAATTGAAAAAAACATGCTTATTTTATTTAATAATTTACATCATTTAAAACAGCCAAGTTCTATTCACAACGGTATTCAGTTGGTAAGAGACAGACATTCCATAAATACTAGGAATAGATTGTCCACCATCTATGCATTATCCAGACAGAAAAGAGAAACAAGCAAAATAACATTTCGATTTAGAGCAATAAAGAAATGGAATAAATTAACTGAGCAAACCAGAAACCTTTCAATACATAAATTTGAACATAAATTTTAAAACCATTTAAATATAATACATAGACATTTTGTGTGACTATAGTAGATGAAGAATCAATAATTTTTAGACTTAGTATTTATTGGGTCATTAAGTTAATATATTATGTATGTTTGTAATAGTGTGTTATATGTGAAAATGTGTTTGTATTATAAATTGTATTTGAATGTTTAAGGAAGATTAGTCCAAAAATTAGTCCTAAAAGAGATCCAAATCAAATCAAAATCAAATCAAATGTCGAACAAAGTTGGAAATTGTTGCGACCTCCGTCTGTAATTTTCTTCCGCATGTTTTGCAAGTTTTTTGTTGATACAGCGTTGTCTTTATATCCGAAAATAATAATTTGGGGTATCATCTTTCCAAGGGTTCCATCTGAATTCACCCGCCGACGTTCCTCTGCACTGCCACGCGCAACTTTTTCTCAGCTGGCACAATTTTATTGGCTGCTGTCCGATTCAAACTGTAATCCGTTAAATGAAGTTAAAGCGCTGCACACTTTTTTTAATAGCATATTTTTTTTAATTTGGGCTTGGGGAGGGTATCAAGTTAGTTCGAGTCATAAGGCTCAAGTCCAAGTCAAGTCACGAGTCATTGGTGTTAAAGTCAAAGTCGAGTCCAAGTCATCATATTTGTGACTTGAGTCTGACTCGAGTCTAAGTCATGTAACTCGAGTCCACACCTCTGGTATGTACAGTACAAGAACAATATCAATAACGATATCAGTGATAGACGAGGTAGTTATATGCATACAATCAGGGGTAAAGCGGCTGAGCAGCAGGATAAAAAAATAGTAGCAGCAACATATGGGATGTGTTAGGAGAGAGGCTGTTTCTGTCCTGCMCTTGACTTTGGTGCAGGGCATGTGACGTCCATAACCTCTTCCTCGCAAAACTCCCTGATCTTCTCAAAAATATATGTTTGTCTAGCTGTGTCCAGTCCAGGTGGTGCTTATACAGGCAGACAATCTATGGGTGGAAGGATGACAGCATTGCGCAGCAAATGAATAAAAACAGCAATAAATCTGAAGACATTACAACCCTGCACAACATCAATTCACCTTATACAATGCAACGACA
>NC_036844.1:7537087-7540563 GCF_002910315.2 Salvelinus sp. IW2-2015 | reverse complement strand
AAACGCATTCTTTTTAGGTTTCATTCATGTTCGGTGTCCAAGCTAGATTGAAATTATTTTGAACCATGAACCAGACACAACATAGCAGAGTTTAACATTGGTCAAAACATTTCTTTACTAAAGACTATCAGACTTATTTATTTTGATTCAAGCTACGAATGAGTGAGTCACTCAGCTTTATGCTGACAAGCATATCTTTATACTGTGAAATAGCCTACTAAATAGGCCAAGCCTAAACGAATGTATTAAATTGCCTAAATAAACTAGTACATTTCATAAATAAATGAAGTAGCTCAGATCTTGAAAATATGGGCAACCTTTTTTCCCCTCCCTATCCTTGCTGGACTCTCTTTCATTCAGTTTCTTCTTTACTTCAGCAAAGAAGGACTCCGTGTTTCAGAAACTCACTTTATATACAGGGGCTATCATCTTTCACACTGTGGTAAATAAAGCCAGTTTGTTATTTTGAATGATTTCTGTCTGTTTTTAGAGGGAGAGACACAAACCCACCATGCCTATTTTTCAAAAATTGTCAGTCCACTGTCAAGTGTAGTTTGCCGCCACAGTATTTACACAGGTTCTCTCCTCTATTCCGGGACACCCGCCAGCTATTTTTTGTTGTTGCCTAATGCAGGACTCTAGTACCACAGAAGAGAGACTCTTGGACTGAAACATTCACACATCCATTAATTTACGAAAAGATAGTACATTTTTGCCACAGTTCAGACTACGCGATAGAACAGCGTTCTACCTCCCCTTGTGGTAGTGTGGTGCAATGACAGAATGACGCAATTTACCACAATCGGCCACCATCTACCACAAATCTGACTGACTTCACAGGTTGAACGTTTGAATGTAAAAAATGTTTTTTTTTAAATCAAAATGCATGTTTGTTTTTTTAACTTTCATGTGCTCTAATAACAAACTTGCATGCCATCTGTAAATACAAATAAAAGTTGTTAAATTACGAGCCTAGTTGGATTAGCCCAAAGAAAAAGCCAGGAACCTTCCCACTAGCCATGATTGGCTGCGATACTGAGTTGGCTGGACATGCCAAGAGATGGGTTTCAGATTGGTCTGCAGAGTAGCATCTTGTTGTCTATAAAATTAGCTGCTCGTTATGCGCAGATAATCCTTCTCCTGCAGTTTTTTCTAAAGAAAGAAAGTTAGCCATGGAGAACTGCAAATATGTTGTTACTGCTCTCAAATACATTGCTGCCCTGAATTCATCAGGTGCTATCGTCAAAGGTCAATGGGAAAAAGTTGTGATGGACTACTTTCTGGAGGACGATCAACAGTGTTGTTGTCACAAAGAGGTTGACTGAGTTTTGAAATCAGTGGAAGTCAACGGGCCAACAAGATGTGATAACTAAACGAAATGACACGGACGTCTTATTTAATAAAAGGGGTTGCGTCTGCCGTGAAGCTTTCATCCATGTATACGTGTATCCATGTATCTTGCTACAGTTTCAGATATTTACATTTCTAATTTGTCAGAAAGTTGTTTTCATTACAAGTTAGCTTGCTGTTAGCTAACCAGCTGGAGTTCGATGGCTGGCTTGCTAGCTAACAGTGAACGTATTTGGTTAACTTTAGCTACATAATACAATCGTTGGTATTACTAGTAATGTTACTCTATGGATTGGAGTATAGTAATTTCTTTAGCTAGTTAACGTTACATGTCTAAACAAAAGACCCCAAGTTAAAGCTTTGCTGTTAGCTAGCTAACGTTAGCTGAGGTTAGATGGCTGGCTTGCTAGGTAACATTAACTTAATGTATGAAGTGTGTGTAACGTTAGTGATCTTTTTCTCAGAATGCCATTTCGCATTGCTAGTTATAGCCTAATGTTAGCTAGCTGTCACGTTCCTGACCTGTTTTCCTTGTTTTTGTATTTGTTTAGTATGGTCAGGGCGTGAGTTGGGGTGGGCATTCTATGTTATGTGTTTCTATGTTTAGGTTCATGTGTCTATTAGCCTGATATGGTTCTCAATCAGGGACAGGTGTTTTACATTTCCTCTGATTGAGAACCATATTAAGGTAGGTTGTTCACACTGTTTTGTTGTGGGTGATTGTTCCTGTGTCTGTTTATGTCGCACCACACGGGACTGTTTCGTTTTCGTCGTGTATGTGTTCGTTCCTGTTAGTACGTTATGTTTCTAGTTCAGGTTTGTTCACATCGTTTATTGTTTTTGTAGTATCCAGTGTCTTCGTGTTCGTCTTCTATTTTAATAAATTCATGTATTCACAACACGCGGCGTTTTGGTCCGATCCCTACACCTCCTCTTCAGACGAAGAGGAGGAAATAACGTTACACTGCTAACTAGCTAACATTGAACCTATTTGGTTAACTTTAGCTAGCTATGACAATCGGTTTGTATTGCTAGTAAAGCTTGCTGTTAGCTAGCACGCTGACGTTAGATGGCTGCTAGTTAGCTAACATTACGTGTATGAACTGTGTATGTGATATTATCTCAGAATGCCATTTCGCATCTATTGTATAATAATGCTAAAATATTTGTTCTGGAATTTGTCTTTCAGTCATACAAGGAGAATGGTCTAATGCCTCCTATCAAAAAGAGAGCTGGCCCAAGCAAGCAAAGGCAGCAGCGCAGTCATTAACTACATGCACACGCTCCACCATAGCCTGGACCTTCACGTTCTGATCACAGGCCACAACAAGTTTGCCCTTGACTGATGCTTCGGCCTTTCAAGCAGCCCTGCAGAAAGACGAGAGTGAACACTTTGTCTGAGATTACTAGTGTTGTGAAGGACAGCACTGTGACAGGGTCAACATCTCACAGCTGGTTGGACTGGAAAATGGTACGGTGCTGGTGGAAAGCTATGGCTGGCAACAACACCTGACTCCGTTCTTCAGGCACTGCCACAGATAAAGCAGTTGCAGCCTTTCAGGTGAAAATAATTTATTTTCACCTGAAGGGCTGCAACTGCTTTATCTGTGGCAGTGGCCTGAAGAACGGAGTCAGGTGTTGTTGCCAGCCWTAGCTTTCCACCAGCACCGTACCATTTTCCAGTCCAACCAGCTGTGAGATGTTGACCCTGTCACAGTGCTGTCCTTCACAACACTAGTAATCTCAGACAAAGTGTTCACTCTCGTCTTTCTGCAGGGCTGCTTGATAAGGCCGAAGCATCAGTCAAGGGCAAACTTGTTGTGGCCTGTGATCAGAACGGCTATGGTGGAGGCTATGGTGGAGCTTGTGCATGTAGTTGATGACTGCGCTGCTGTCTTTGCTTGCTTGGGCCAGCTCTCTTTTTGATGGGAGGCATTAGACCATTCTCTTTGTATGACTGGTGGAGGAAAGTCAGGCATGTTCTACTGTTGCTGAAAGACAAATTCCAGATACAAATATTTTAGCATTCTTATACAATAGATGCGAAATGGCATTCTGAGATAATATCACTATACACAGTTCATACACGTAATGTTAGCTAACTAGCCAGCCATCTAACGTCAGCT